>NW_025900301.1:0-53575 GCF_022539505.1 Lolium rigidum
TTTTTTATGACATATAGTAAGAATTCAAGTTGATAAACAAGGCCTAGACATATTCAAACCAGAAAAAGCATGTATCTACCCCTAACCCTAAACTCTGTCTTATGAAGTCAAACATGAAGAGAAGTGGTTTTGGGTTTCAAACATGGAAATTTCAAAAACCTCCCAAAAGCTTCATTTTAGAGTGACTAAGAAGGATCCAGGGCTTACCTTTTCATTTTCATGTTTTTAACTTGTTTAAATCTTGGTCAAACCTAGGATTTGACCAAGATTCAAATGGGCATAAAAATTCATAAAAAATCAAAGAAATGAAAAAACAAAGCACATAGGCTTCTTATGTCATATAGTAAGCATTCAAGTTGATAAACAAGGTCTAGACACATTCAAACCAGAAAAATAATGTATCTACCCCTAACCCTAAACTATGTCTGATGAAGTCAAGCATGAAGAGAAGTGGTTTTGCGTTTCAAACATGGAAATTTCAAAAACCTCCCAAAAGCTTTATTTTAGAGTGACTAAGTAGGATCCAGGCTTACCTTTTCATTTTCATGTTTTAAACTTGTTTAAATCTTGGTCAAACTTACCCTAGGATCCATAGGAAACTTTGTACTAATACAGTATAATAAGCACCTGAGTTATTACACCACCAGGTCTGTCACTTATGTGTGGTTCCCATGCGTGAGTGATACGTCTCAAACGTATCTATAATTTCTTATGTTCCATGCCACATTATTGATGATATCTACATGTTTTATACACATTATATGTCGTTATTATGCATTTTCCGGCACTAACCTATTAACGAGATGCCGAAGAGCCGCTTGTCGTTTTCTGCTGTTTTTGGTTTCAGAAATCCTAGTAAGGAAATATTCTCGGAATTGGACGAAATCAACGCCCAGGGTCCTATTTTTGCACGAAGCTTCCAGAAGACCAGGGGGAAAGGAAGTGGGGCCACGAGGCGCCGCCACACTAGGGCGGCGCGGCCCAGGCCTTGGACGCGCGGCCCTGGTGTGTGGGGCCCTCGTGTGGCCCCCCGCGTTGCCCTTCCGCCTACTTAAAGCCTTCATCGCGAAACCCTCTGTACCGAGAGCCACAATACGGAAAACCTTCCAGAGACGCCGCCGCCGCCAATCCCATCTCGGGGGATTCAGGAGATCGCCTCCGGCACCCTGCCAGAGAGGGGAATCATCTCCCGGAGGACTCTTCACCGCCATGGTCGCCTCCGGAGTGATGAGTGAGTAGTTCACCCCTGGACTATGGGTCCATAGCGGTAGCTAGATGGTCGTCTTCTCCTTATGTGCTTCATTGTCGGATCTTGTGAGCTGCCTAACATGATCAAGATCATCTATCTGTAATTCTATATGTTGTGTTTGTCGGGATCCGATGGATAGAGAATACTATGTTATGGTGATTATCAATCTATTACCTACGTGTTGTTTATGATCTTGCATGCTCTCCGTTATTAGTAGAGGCTCGGCCAAGTTTTTGCTCTTAACTCCAAGAGGGAGTATTTATGCTCGATAGTGGGTTCATGCCTCCATTAAATGCGGGACGAGTGACGGAAAGTTCTAAGGTTATGGATGTGCTTGTTGCCACTAGGGATAAAACATTGATGCTATGTCCCAGGATGTAGTTATTGATTACATTACGCACCATACTTAATGCAATTGTCTCGTTGTTTGCAACTTAATACCGGAAGGGGTTCGGATGATAACCCGAAGGTGGACTTTTTAGGCATAGATGCATGCTCGGATAGCGGTCTATGTACTTTGTCGTAATGCCCAATTAAATCTCACAATACTTATCATATCATGTATGAGCATTGTCATGCCCTCTCTATTTGTCAATTGCCCGACTGTAATTTGTTCACCCAACATGCTATTTATCTTATGGGAGAGACACCTCTAGTGAACTGTGGACCCCAGTCCTATTCTTTACATCGCATACAATCTACTGCAATACTTGTTCTTTACTGTTTTCTGCAAACAATCATCTTCCACGCAATACGGTTAATCCTTTGTTACGAGCAAGCCGGTGAGATTGACAACCTCACTGTTTCGTTGGGGCAAAGTACTTTGGTTGTGTTGTGCAGGTTCCACGTTGGCGCCGGAATCCCCGGTGTTGCGCCGCACTACATCCCGCCGCCATCAACCTTCAACGTGCTTCTTGGCTCCTCCTGGTTCGATAAACCTTGGTTTCTTTCCGAGGGAAAACTTGCTACTGTACGCATCACACCTTCCTCTTGGGGTTCCCAACGGACGTGTGTCAACTGCACGCATCAAGCTCTTTTTCTGGCGCCGTTGCCGGGGAGATCAAGACACGCTGCAAGGGGAGTCTCCACAATCCAATCTCTTTACTTTGTTTCTGTCTTGCTTTATTTTATTTACTACTTTGTTTGCTGCACTTAAACAAAACACAAAAAAATTAGTTGCTAGCTTTACTTTATTTACTGTCTTGCTCTCTATATCAAAAACACAAAAAAATTAGTTACTTGCATTTACTTTATTTACCTTTTGTTTATTTCATCATGTTTCCTCCTAAGTACACTCTAAAAGACATACCGGTAGGCCGAGGGTCTATAATTGGAAGAGATAATATAGAAGATTTTTTCACTCATGTTAGTACAGCTGAAAATTTTGAAGATAGACACTTGGTAGAACTTGCTCCTACTTATGAAATTGTTGTTGCTTCTTTAGTTCGCATGCTGGAAACTAAATTTGTTAATCTCAATCCTATAATCCAACACATGTTTCTCACACTTGGTGATATGGAAGAAGGGGAAAAGAAAGATTTTGTTTTAGAAACCCTTCTCAAAGAATTTGGTGGTGTAGCAAGAGAGGCTAGAAAGGTCTTTATTAAATACAATATGCTTGGCTCTTATACCAATTTTGTTAGTATCCTTGAAAAGATGGATATGGAAAGAGTAAGGTACACTAATAATGTTAATGATGGTGGGGAGATTAAGGCAACAATACCTTGTAAGCTCCTAGGAATGAGCGATGCTCTAGAAACTAATTATGGTTGGCTTGTCCCTGAAAATTTGTTTGACGAGGATAGAAAACCTAAGAATAATGAAAAGGGAGCCTCTGAAACTCACATAGATAAGATAAAATGCATAGTTGAGGCAACTCCCAACACCCAGGGTAATGCCGATGCTTCATCTCTTGATAATACTTGATATACACTTTCTGCGCCTAGCTGAAAGGCGTTAAAGAAAAGCGCTTATGGGAGACAACCCATGTTTTTACTAAAGTACTTTGTTTTATATTTGAGTCTTGGAAGTTGTTTACTACTGTAGCAACCTCTCCTTATCATGTTTTTGTGCCAAGTAAAGTCTCTATGGTAAAGTTGATGCTAGATTTGGATTGCTACACAGAAACAGCATTGCTGTCTGTCACGAATTCGCGCAGATGTCTCTGTAAACAAATCAAAAAAATCTACAAATTTACGTGCGTGATCCTCAGATATGTACGCAACTTTCATTAGTTTTGAGTTTTTCGGTTTGAGCAAGTTAAGTGCCCCTTCCAGGTTCGTCTTTACGGACTGTTCTGTTTTTGACAGATTCTGCCTTTTATTTCGCATTGCCTCTTTTGCTATGTTGGATGAATTTCTTTGATCCATTAATGTCCAGTAGCTTTGTGCAATGTCCAGAAGTGTTAAGAATGATTGTGTCACCTCTGAACATGTGAATTTCTGATTGTGCACTAACCCTCTAATGAGTTTGCTTGAAGTTTGGTGTGAAGGAAGTTTTCAAGGGTCAAGAGAGGAGTATGATATACTATGATCAAGAGGAGTGAAAGCTCTAAGCTTGGGGATGCCCCGGTGGTTCACCCCTGCATATTTTAAGAAGACTCAAGCGTCTAAGCTTGGGGATGCCCAAGGCATCCCCTTCTTCATCGACAACATCATCAGGTTCCCCCCTGAAACTATATTTTTATTCAGTCACATCTTATGTACTTTGCTTGGAGCGTCTGTTTGTTTTTGTTTTTGTTTTTGTTTGAATAAAATGGATCCTAGCATTCACTGTGTGGGAGAGAGACACGCTCCGCTGTTGCATATGGACAAATATGTCCTTAGGCTTTACTCATAGTATTCATGACGAGGTTGAATCTTCTTCGTTAAATTGTTATATGGTTGGAATCAGGAAATGCTACATGTAGTAATTCTAAAATGTCTTGGATAATTTGATACTTGGCAATTGTTGTGCTCATGTTTAAGCTCTTGCATCATATACTTTGCACCCATTAATGAAGAAATACATAGACCTTGCTAAAATTTGGTTTGCATATTTGGTCTCTCTAAAGTCTAGATAATTTCTAGTATTGAGTTTTGAACAACAAGGAAGACGGTGTAGAGTCTTATAATATTTACAATATGTCTTTTATGTGAGTTTTGCTGCACCGGTTCATCCTTGTGTTTGTTTCAAATAAACCTTGCTAGCCTAAACCTTGTATCGAGAGGGAATACTTCTCATGCATCCAAAATCCTTGAGCCAACCACTATGCCATTTGTGTCCACCATACCTACCTACTACATGGTATTTCTCCGCCATTCCAAAGTAAATTGCTTGAGTGCTACCTTTAAAATTCCATCATTCGCCTGTGCAATATATAGCTCATGGGACAAAATAGCCTTAAAAACTATTGTGGTATTGAATATGTACTTATGCACTTTATCTCTTATTAAGTTGTTTGTTGAGCGATAACCATGTTCCTGGGGACGCCATCAACTCTTTGTTGAATATCATGTGAGTTGCTATGCATGTTCGTCTTGTCTGAAGTAAGGGCGGTTTTCACAATCAAATGGTTTGAGTATGCATACTGTTAGAGAAGAACATTGGGCCGCTAACTAAAGCCATGAATCATGGTGGAAGTTTCAGTTTGGACATAAAACCTCAATCTCTTATGAGAATATTAACCGTTGTTGAATGCTTAAGCATTAAAAGAGGAGTCCATTATCTCGTTGTCTATGTTGTCCTGGTATGGGTGTCTAAGTTGAAGAATGATCAAAAGCGAGAAATCCAATGCGAACTTTCTCCTAAGACCCTTGTACGAGCGGCATAGAGGTACCCCTTTGTGACACTTGGTTGAAACATATGTTATGCAATGATGATCGGTGTTAACCCAAGCTAATTAGGACAAGGTGCGGGCACTATTAGTACACTATGCATGAGGCTTGCAACTTGTAAGATATAATTTACATGATACATATGCTTTATTACTACCGTTGACAAAATTGTTTCATGTTTTCAAAATAAAAGCTCTAGCACAAATATAGCAATCGATGCTTTCCTCTTTGAAGGACATTTCTTTTACTTTTATGTTGAGCCACTTCACCTATCTCTCTCCACCTCAAGAAGCAAACACTTGTGTGAACTGTGCATTGATTTCTACATACTTGCATATTGCACTTGTTATATTACTTTACATTGACAATATCCATGAGATATACATGTTATAAGTTGAAAGCAACCGCTGAAACTTAATCTTCCTTTGTGTTGCTTCAATACCTTTACTTTGATTTATTGCTTTATGAGTTAACTCTTATGCAAGACTTATTGATGCTTGTCTTGAAGTAGTATTCATGAAAAGTCGTTGCTTTATGATTCATTTGTTTACTCATGTCATTACCATTGTTTTGATCGCTGCATTCATTACATATGCTTACAATAGTATGATCAAGGTTATGATGGCATGTCACTTCAGAAATTATCATTGTTATCGTTTACCTACTCGAGGGCGAGTAGGAACTAAGCTTGGGGATGCTTGATACGTCTCAAACGTATCTATAATTTCTTATGTTCCATGCCACATTATTGATGATATCTACATGTTTTATACACATTATATGTCGTTATTATGCATTTTCCGGCACTAACTTATTAACGAGATGCCGAAGAGCCAGTTGTTGTTTTCTGCTGTTTTTGGTTTCAGAAATCCTAGTAAGGAAATATTCTCGGAATTGGACGAAATCAACGCCCAGGGTCCTATTTTTGCACGAAGCTTCCAGAAGACCGAGGGGGAAAGGAAGTGGGGCCACAAGGCGCCGCCACACTAGGGCGGCGCGGCCCAGGCCTTGGCCGCGCGGCCCTGGTGTGTGGGGCCCTTGTGTGGCCCCTCGCGATGCCCTTCCGCCTACTTAAAGCCTTCGTCGCGAAACCCTCTGTACCGAGAGCCACGATACGGAAAACCTTCCAGAGACGCCGCCGCCAATCCCATCTCGGGGGATTCAGGAGATCGCCTCCGGCACCCTGCCGGAGAGGGGAATCATCTCCCGGAGGACTCTTCACCGCCATGGTCGCCTCCGGAGTGATGAGTGAGTAGTTCACCCCTGGACTATGGGTCCATAGCAGTAGCTAGATGGTCGTCTTCTCCTTATGTGCTTCATTGTCGGATCTTGTGAGCTGCCTAACATGATCAAGATCATCTATCTGTAATTCTATATGTTGTGTTTGTCGGGATCCGATGGATAGAGAATACTATGTTATGGTGATTATCAATCTATTACCTATGTGTTGTTTATGATCTTGCATGCTCTCCGTTATTAGTAGAGGCTCTGGCCAAGTTTTTGCTCTTAACTCCAAGAGGGAGTATTTATGCTCGATAGTGGGTTCATGCCTCCATTAAATGCTGGGACGATGACGAGAAAGTTCTAAGGTTGTGGATGTGCTTGTTGCCACTAGGGATAAAACATTGATGCTATGTCCAAGGATGTAGTTATTGATTACATTACGCACCATACTTAATGCAATTGTCTCGTTGTTTGCAACTTAATACTGGAAGGGGTTCGGATGATAACCTGAAGGTGGACTTTTTAGGCATAGATGCATGCTGGATAGCGGTCTATGTACTTTGTCGTAATGCCCAATTAAATCTCACAATACTTATCATATCATCTATGAGCATTGTCATGCCCTCTCTATTTGTCAATTGCCCGACTGTAATTTGTTCACCCAACATGCTATTTATCTTATGGGAGAGACACCTCTAGTGAACTGTGGACCCCGGTCCTATTCTTTACATCGCATACAATCTACTCGCAATACTTGTTCTTTACTTGTTTTCGCAAACAATCATCTTCCACACAATACGGTTAATCCTTTGTTACAGCAAGCCGGTGAGATTGACAACCTCACTTTGTTTCGTTGGGGCAAAGTACTTTGGTTGTGTTGTGCGAGGTTCCACGTTGGCGCCGGAATCTCTGGTGTTGCGCCGCACTACATCCCGCCGCCATCAACCTTCAATGTGCTTCTTGGCTCCTCCTGGTTCGATAAACCTTGGTTTCTTTCTGAGGGAAAACTTGCTACTGTCTGCATCACACCTTCCTCTTGGGGTTCCCAACGGACGTGTGTCAACTGCACGCATCAGTGAGGTCCCACATTTCAGTGAGCACAAGTTTATTTTGTGTCCTGTTGTAAACTGTGCTTTGATTCGTATTGGAAGTCTGGGTCTTTCAGGATCCATCGGTTGTCCCTCTCTCTTGAAAAAAACATCTCTCTCATTCTCGGCCTCGCTCGCACCTGCTGCACACTGACAAAACATAAACAACAGTCAGCATCACCCGAAAAAGGGCAGACACCATAAATAAGAGGGGCCCGTGACTGCTCTCCCTTCGTCTCCTTCTGTGTGAACCCTCTTCTTCCGAGTTTCACTAGACGGACAAACACACATATGCTGCATAGTAATAATAAAATCTAGTTAAAAATCGACATACGAATCTATGATTAAATAGGTTACACTAGGGTTTTGCCCTGTACTACAGATCAAGCTTCATTTTAGAGTGACTAAGAAGGATCCAGGCTTACCTTTTCATTTTCATGTTTTTAACTTGTTTAAATCTTTGTCAAACCTAGGATTTTGCCAAGATTCACATGGGTATAAAAATTCAGAAGAAAATCAAAAAATGAAAAACCAAAGCACATAGGCTTATTATGTCATATAGTAAGCATTCAAGTTGATAAACAAGGCCTAGACATATTCAAACCAGAAGAAGCATGTATCTACCCCTTGACCCTAAACTCTGTCTTATGAAGTCAAGCATGAAGAAAAGTGGTTTTGGGTTTCAAACAGGGAAATTTCAAAAAACCTCCCAAAAGCTTCATTTTAGAGTGACTAAGAAGGATCCAGGCTTACCTTTTCATTTTCATGTTTTTAACTTGTTAAAAACTTGGTCAAACCTAGGATTTGACCAAGATTCAAATGGGCATAAAAATTCAGAAGAAAATCAAAAAATGAAAAAACAAAGCACATAGGCTTCTTATGTCATATAGTAAGCATTGAAGTTGATAAACAAGGCCTAAACATATTCAAACTAGAAGAAGCATGTATCTACCCCCTAACCCTAAACTCTATCTTATGAAGTCAAGCATGAAGAGAAGTGGTTTTGGGTTTAAAACAGAAATTTCAAAAACCTCCCAAAAGCTTCATTTTAGAGTGACTAAGAAGGATCCATGCTTACCTTTTCATTTTCATGTTTTTAACTTGCTAAAAACTTGGGTCTAACCTAGGATTTGACCAAGATTCAAATGGGCATTAAAATTCAGGAAAAAACAGAAAATGAAAAACCAAAGCACATAGGCTTCTTATGTCATATACGTTGCATCCAAGTACGTAGCACCTATATGGTGGGCGCCAATAATTGGACCTAAATTTGAAATTAACCTAAAGATGGTTGAAAAATCATAATATGGCAAACAAAAGCATTGAGTAGTTTTTTGTGATGTAAGTAATCTACCTATATATCAAAATACCAAACATGGCACACCAAGATATTTTTGGGAAGAACTTACCAGATTTTGGCACCATGCATGTTGGAGTTTTTTTTGACACAATCCATGTTGGAGTTCGCATGGCTCTCTTCCGAAGTGAGAGGTGAGCTTGGTTAATGCTAGAACCATGGCAAACTTCCGAATGTTAGTAATTTTGCATGGACTCATCATTTGTGATGAACTACCTAGGAACAATGCCATACTTAAACAATTGCCAAATAAATGCCCTGCATCAAAAGCACCACACACTATGGGCCCCGAGAGTTTGACCTAAATTTGAAATCATGGCAAAAGGTTCATAAAATAGGAAAACAAAAGCATGGAGTCAACTTTTTTTTGATGTACTAGATAGGGAAAATACCAAACATGCCATAATGCAAACTGTGTTTTAGAGAGAACCACACGCCTGCATGACAGATGTAGTAAGTGCAGCAGAGACCAGAGAGAGAAGGAACGCCCGTAGTATATTTGATTTTAATTCACATTGTTTTTTTCCTTGCCTCTCCGTCTTCTTCACCTCCATCTTCTCGGGGGTTTCAAGAGTGATTATCAAGTGGAGAGACAATTGCATTGGGAAAGTCTCTTCACTTGATAATCTCTGTTAAAAAACTCACACGTCTTGTGAAGGCCGCACGCGTGGGGAAGGGAGACGAAAACGCTGCATCCCTTCGGGAATCGAGCCCCTGAGCACGCCGCATCACTAGTAGTAGTATACCTTTCCCTCCTCATCCCTGCTGGCCGCGCGCCGCATCGTTCCTTCCATAGCTCTTGTCCTCTCCTCCAAATCCCCCAGCGCACTTGCATCCGCCATCAACCTAAATCCACCGCCGAGTACCTTTCTATCCTCACCACCGCTGCTGCGCCTATTCCCTTTTCCAGCAAATCCGCTCCGCTACACCTGCTACACACTTCGAGCATACGACTGCAGCATTGTGTGTGTCACCGCCGTGTTAGATGGAGGCGGAGCCCCTCAACTCCCGAAAGGCGGTCGAACCAGATTGGGAAGAGCCTCCGTCGAGCCTCGATCTCATCAGCCGCCTCCCCGACGAGATGATGCACATCATCATCTCCCTCCTGCCCATGATATCGTTGTAAGGACAACCTTGCTCTCCAAACGGTGGCGCCACATCTGGCGCTCCGTCCCACTTAACCTCCTCGTCAACGACAACGACCTCATCAGCCGCCTCCCCGACCAGATTCTCCACATTGGCATCTCCCTCCTGCCCACTATATCCGTTGTAAGCACAACCTTGGTCTCCAAACGGTGGCGCCACCTCTGGCACTCCGTCCCACTTAACCTCGAGATCGATGAACAACTCGCCAAGCAAAACCACAAACGCATCGCCGCGGTCTCGAGTATCCTCGCCGCTCACCCTGGCCCCGCTAGAAGCGTATCCATCGACCCCTTCAGAAGCACTTGCAAGGTCGACACCACGCTCGACAGCTGGTTCTGGTCCAGCACCCTATCTTGCGTCGAGAACCTCAGATTCGAAGGTGGAACAATGATGCGCTCGTTCCCGCTGTCCGCGCTCCGCTGCGCGCCCACGCTGCGCATTGTCAGCATTTTTACTTGCTATTTGCCCGAGATTTATGCCAAATCCATGCTTTTTTCCCCCAACTCAAGAAGCTCATGCTCTATGACGTCTACATATGTAAGGCGGCGAACATCGACCGCCTATTCACCCGATGTATTGTGCTTGAGGCACTTCACCTTGAGGGGGTCCACGGGTTCACCCACCTCAACATTCACATGCCAAATCTTTGTACATTTAGTGTGGCTAGCTATTGGAAACGCAACACCACCGATCTTATTCAGTTAGACACGGTGCAAATTATGGATGCATCTTGTCTCGAGAGATTGGTCATATGTGTTCATGATGTTCCACTACTAATCCAGGTCGCCAACACACCAAAGTTGACGGTGTTGGGCTTTGCGTTGTACCCTGGCTGCCAACTTGTTATTGGACGCATAAACATTTTGGTAGAACAACCTTCTTCTTGTTGAATTAACTCACATTTTTGTTATTTTTTGACATATGTACCATTTTCCTGTAGAGGATGATGCCCATAAGCTTGGAACATTCTCTATGCACAGTGAATAACTTGGTTCTAAAATCTGACGGCCCTCTTCTGGATCAACTACTTGCATTTCTTAGATGCTTTCCCTGCACGAAGAAGCTATATATCGAGGTAAATTCGTTGTTGTTAATTGTTTACCACTATGAGCAAAAAGTCTAGAGTTACATGGAGTTAACCTGTTATTAGCCTAGATCAGTTGAACAATATTTTGTACTAGAAGAACATCCACAATGGAGTTATATTATGTTGGTTCAAAACTAAAATTCTTGTCATACAATGTGTTGTATCTTGTGCATCTGCGAAGTTTCATATAAACACATGATAATATGTGATCTGTATAAAAAAGAGAAGTCATATGTAAATAGTGTGACTTACTATTTACACATCATTTGTTCTTTTTTTGTGTAGATCACATATTATCATATTTTTGGATGAAACTTCACAGACGCACATGATAGAACACAATGTATGTCCAGAATTTTAGTTTACATTTTTTTGGAAACTTGGAAGTGTCAAAAGAAAAATGGGGTGCACCACAACTAGTTGCGGATTGGAGTTTCCCATGTTGGTAACCTTTCCCCAACTTCACAATGACAATAAGAGATGTAAAAAAATGCATCTATCATATAGGAACGTGTTAGGGGATTATGTTGTTCCACGGTCCTCAATTAACACATGATTCAACTCACCTGAGATATTCATTAGTTGACAGCTATGAAGTACTTTTGACCTCATTGCAGTTTTAAAGAACCAGAGATAAGGTTCATGTGCTGCATAATGAGCCAGCCTATCCCATTGAATGCCTTGATCTCCACGTCAAAGAAATTTCGATTTCGGACTACCGAGGAAGGAGAAATGATGTTATTGTCTCCAGGTTCTTTATGCAGAACACTAGAATGCTCAAAGTAATGAGTTTTGGCGTAACAAATTATCACAACAAGATCTGGTAGGATACCTAGTTCAAGCGCCTAGACCTGAAGAACACCGCTTCTAGAGATGTTGATTTTTAGTTTGGATATTTGCCATCCTTAGATAAGTTCAGCCCGGACGGTGTTCGTAGTTGATTGATACATGACTTGTCAATGGCTGATCCCTTTGCTAGAGAGATATATGCAAGAGATGTTATGCCAATTTCTGCATAGTGTTACTTTAACTCCCTATATTTTGTACTGGTCTGAACAATATACTTTATCACTCGGTTAATGTACTTCAGACTTGATGTTATTCTTGTGAACATGGTCTAATATTCTAATGCTTTCGGGATGTATGTACTACTAGTGATATATATATATATAGAAGCTAGCAATTGGTTGACAGAATCTACTAAAAAAGCCAGTAATGGATGTTCACATTCAGTTTGTCAATGCTGTATCATGTATGCTTGACGAAGGCGATAACAGAACCGCCGCATAACACTGACTAAACAAAACGAACGATGAACAATGCTTCTGTTTAAATATGTTTGCCAGTAGCACCCTATTTGTCCATTTCTAATGTTGCATCAAACCTGAAGCTGTCATTTGTAATCCCGCCACCGGTGGTGGATTATCAGCCTTACGAGTGGTTCCTTGCTCGATCTGCTGACGGCAAGCGCTTGATGATCATCCTTACAGTAATCCACATTGTGATTGCCCATGGTGAAGTACCTCCTGACATTCCCTATGCTGCTAATGGCAGGGCTTCAGCTACGGCAGTATCCTCCTATTACCACCTACATCTTTGAGCGGGATCCCATATATACTGCACCTCCAGGGGACTTAGTTTCCAGGCAGCTTAACAGCCTCGGCGACCACTCTCTATTCCTCGGACTCAATTACCCTATCATGGACAACCTGAAGAAACGTGAATCCAATGCTCCTGATGGCACATTGGTTCCATTCATGAGGAAAAACTGCGCCTACACAGCATACAGGAGGTTTCTTTGTAATCAATACCCTAAAATTTTGCGCTGCAACCGGCAGCCAGATGGAGGTGAGACTGTGGGAGTCATCAGCCTTCCAGGAGATGGTTGGGCTAGTGTCCCACAAGCGTCTATGTGGTTTAAGCCTGGTTTAGACTCTGCCCATTCCGTGTTACCTTTAAAAAAGACTGACACACTTTTTTATTGTGCTTGAAGTGTTGAGAAGTTGTACACAGTTTTTAGTATGTACTAGATTGAATCAGTTTATTTGAACACTGTCCTGCTTTTGTATTTCGTGTTGCCTTTAGATTATAACCCATGTATGGATGTTTAATTTTTTACTTTATTTGAGCACTATAATTACAATGTGTGTACATCCTTTATAATATAGCCACCTCCTGTTGATCATACTTTGAGAGGACCATTCCTTATTTTTGCTTAGATAAGCGAACGTACATCCCTGCGGGCAGCGGTTCTTGCTGCATGCCACAAAATGTGCCCCAACTAGCGCTGATTGATCGAGGTCTGTACCCCAAACTGGGCCGAGTCGGGGCAAGGAAGTAGATGTGCGACCTAGGTGACTGTGCGGACCCCACATATGAACCATACATAATTTTCCACAGAAAAGAATGTCACTCAGGCTCAGTTAGTCTCGCTCCCATGGCTTCAGCTAGTTCAAGAATGGTAACCTCCTTGTAAGAGTCGTTGCAAGCAGCAACACAAACTCCATTATGGTCCCGGATCACCACTCCCGCTCCCATGCGGCGAGAAGAAGCAAAAAGTGGCAGAACCCAACGAGAAAGTGAAGAGGGTTCACGGCTGTGACTAGGCTTTGTTCTGAATAAGTGCTGAACAATAATGTCAACATAATTAAGCTTTGATCTTTGAGGCTACGCTTGTGGGAGACACCATCGTACGTTCTTCTCTTAGCTTATTACGGGCATCCCAAATGTGCTAACATGTCACCGCCAAGACTATAGCTTCAAGGTCATCACCTCTATCCAGATAATCAAAGATCCACATCTTGGGAAAGGTAAAAGTCTTACAGTTTAGGTGAATACCATAGAAGCCTTTAACTTCAGAGCAGACCTCACGTGCAGCAGCGTCCTCTTAGTTTCAAAGGCGGCAGGGGATCGAAAAAAATGCAAATAGCCAGTAATTACTGTCAAAAATAAATTCAAGAAAGGAAACGTTTATTGTTCATAGAGGCTGACATGTGGGACCCCTGAGCCAGCAGCGTCTCAAGGTTTCAAAGGTGCCATGCGATCGAAAGAAAATGGCAAATAGCCAGAAATTATTAGTCAAAAATAAATCCAACAAGGGAAAGGTTTATTGTTCAAAGAGGCTGACATGTGAGACCCATGAGCCAGCAGCCTCCTCAACGTTTTAAAGGTGGAATGGGATCGAAAGAAAAAATAAGCCAAAAATTAGTTAGTAAAAAAACAAGAAACAACAGATTTATCGTTCTGAGAGGATGACATGTGGGACCCATGAGACACCAGCATCCTCAACGTTTCCAAGGCGGCAAGGGATCCAAAAGAAGGAAAATAGCCAGAAATTAGGGGTCAAAAATAAATCCAAAAAAGGAAAGGTTTATTGTTCACAGAGGCTGACATGTGGGACCCATGAGACAGCAGAGTCCTCAACGTTTCAAAGGCGGCAGAGGATCAAAAGAAAAAAGGAAGTAGCCAGAAATTAGGGGCAAAAATAATTCCAAGAAAGGAAATTTTTTTACATAGAGGACAACATGCGGGTCCCATTTTGCAACAGCGGTTTCAACGTTTCAGGGGATCGAAAGAAAAAGGCAAGTGAACAAATATCAGGTGCCAAACATAACTCCAAGAAAGGAAAGGTTTATTCTTCATAGAGGATGACATGTGGGCCCCATTTTGCAGCAGCGGTCTAAACGTTTCCAAGGCGGCACGGGATCAAAAGAAAAAGGAAGTAGCCAAAAATTAGGGGTCAAAAATAACTCCAAGAAAGGAAACTTTTATTCTACATAGAGGATGACTTGCGGGACCCACGAACCAGGAGCTTCCTCAATGTTTCAGAGGCGGCATGAGATCGAAAGAAAAAGGCAAGTGACTAAATATCATGTGCCAAAAATAATCCAAGAAAAGGAACTTTTATTGTACATAGAGGATGACATGCGGGTCCCATTTTGCAGCAGCGGTCTCAACGTTTGAAAGTCGGCATGAGATCGAAATAAAAAGGCAAGTGACAAATATCAGGAGCCAAAAATAATCCAATAAAAGAAACTTTTATTGTACATAGAGGATGGCATGTGGGTCCCATTTTGCAGCAGCGGTCTCAATGTTTCCAAGGCAGCACAAGACAAAAAGAAAAAGGAAGTAGCCAGAAATCATGGGGTCAAAAAAATCCAAGAAAAGAAAGATTTCAATTGGGCTGCATCTGGCCATCTGGGCCTTCGAACTATCCTGCTGGACGCCTTTTGACTCGTACAATTTTGGCCCACTCCAAAACAGGAAAGTCCTATGCTTCGCAAAAATAAAAAACTAGGTGATTCAACATATAATTTTGTTTATGTAAAAATAAAGATTCAATTTATCCGTTTGCAATAGCTTAGAGTGAAATACACTATTTATTGTCTGCAAAATAATCAAGATATCACATGTTTCTTGTATGGGGAGGCTGACATCGGGGACCCATGAGTTAGCAGCGTCTTCAACGTTTTAAAGGCGGCAGGGGATCGAAAAAACAAATAACCAAAAATCAGTTGGTAAAAGAATCCAAGAAAATATGCATTTATCGTTTTGAGAGGGTGACATGCGGGACCCATGAGATCCTCAACGTTTCCAAGGCGGCACGGGATCTAAAAAAGGCAAAATAGCCAGAAATTAGGGGTCAAAATAACTCCAAGAAAGGAAAGGTTCATTGTTCATATAGGCTGACATGTGGGACCCATGAGCCAGCAGAGTACTCAGCGTTTCAAAGGCGGCAGGGGATCAAAAGAAAAAGGAAGTAGCCAGAAATTAGGGGTAAAAAACAACCCCAAGAAAGGAAACTTTTATTGTTCGTAGAGGATGACATGTTGGACCCATGAGCCAGCAGCTTACTCAACATTTCAAAGGCGGCATGAGATCAAAAGAAAAAGGCAAGTGACCAAATATCAGGAGCAAAAAATAATCCAAGAAAAGAAACTTTATTGTACATAGCGGATGACATGTGGGTCCCATTTTGCAGCAGCGGTCTCAACGTTTCAAACGCGGCTTGAGATTAAAAGAAAAAGAAAGTAGCAAGAAATTAGGGTGTCAAAAAACTCCAATAAAATAAAGTTGATTGTACATAGAGGATGACATGCGGGTCCCATGAGTTAGAAGCATACTCAACGTTTCCAAGGCGGCAGTGGATCAAAAGAAAAAGGAAATAGCCAAAAATCAGAGGGTGAAAAAAATCCAAGAAAAGAAACTTTTATAGTACATAGAGTGATAACGGGTGGCCCGATCTTCTCAGTAAGCGACGGGTGTTGATGAACACGTGATGGTAGCAGCGGATGAAATCGATGATGATGAGGAGGATAACTTGTATGACGCCGACGAAGTCTCTCGATTGATTCCTGATGCCAATGCAACGGCTCTCAACCCTGCAAGATATTCGCAACTCCACACACTTGCGCACGTAGCCGCCGACCACGAAGCGGTAAATTGCAATCTTCTAATCCCCAATGGAACAGCGAGATCACACACAAACTTTCAGTAGCATAAAACTCCGGATCGATGCGAATTGGAGAGTAGTATTCAATAGTTTTGCGAGCAAACAACTAAGAACTAGGGTTTATCTTAAACGTGGTCTTAAGCAACTTTGGGGGCGTCCCGGGGACTTATATAGGCGTTCGGGACGACCTCGGGTCGAAAAAGTACGGAAATAACCGACCCAGAATAGATCTGGTCGAGACAGACTCGGACTCGGCCGGTCTGGGGGCCGGTCGACCGGGCCTGGGACCGGGTGGTCCGGTCCTAGACCGGGTCTGTGACCGGGCGGAAACCGGACGACGCGTCCAAGCTCCCTGGATGTTGCCCGGATGGCACCGGTTCAGAATCCGGTTGGTGACCGGGTGGCCCGGTGCCACGGCCGGTCCGACCGGGCCTGGGACCGGCCTGAAGAACTCCTCCTCTCGCGCATGCCTCCCGCTCCTCCCTCGCGCGTCCATGGGATGTCTTCACGTCCAGCTCCATGTCCAGCTTCACGTCCAGCTTCTTGTCCAGCTGCTCCTCTCCTCCTCGTGCGATGCTTGGTTCCTCCTCATACCTGATCATACATAAGTAATACGACTTAGGTAGTATAAAGTTCTCGTCGATCAAAGTATCGTTTAGGAACAAGTTCACCTGTTGTTTAAGTAGCTTCGCACGAGCTCGTGTCATTGGTCCAATCCTAACTTCATTGGACTTGAGCTTCACGAGCTTCATCTTCATCTTGCAATGACGGAGGTAGTAGTGAGGTAGGGATGTCCTCATCATCTCCCCCTTCAAAAGGCGTCGACCTCGACGCTCCAAGGTCTTCTCCGTCATATGGTGTCAAATCAGCAACATTGAAAGAATTATTGACACCAAACTCATCAACTGGAAGATCTATCGAGTATGCATTATCATTGATCTTGGCAAGCACTTTGTAAGGACCAGCACCACGAGGCTTCAACTTAGACTTCCGCAGCTTCGGGAACCTATCCTTGCGAAAATGTACCCAGACCATATCACCAGGCTTGAACAACATCTCTTTGCGCTTCTTGTTCATCCTTGCAGCATTGCTCTTGCCTTTCTTTTCTATCAACTCTTTAGTCTTCTCATGTATTTTCTTCACAAAATCTGCCCTCTTGGATGCCTCCATATTAACTCGCTCATGTATGGGCAAAGGCAACAAGTCAAGTGGAGTAATGGGTTTGAAACCATACACCACCTCAAAAGGACACAGCTCGTGGTAGAGTGTACCGCCCTGTTATAAGCAAACTCCACATGCGGCAAACACTCTTCCCACTCCTTCGGGTTCTTCTTGATCATGGATCTCAACAGTTGTGACAAGGTTCGATTCACCACCTCAGTTTGACCATCAGTTTGGGGATGACAAGTAGTACTGAACAGTAGCTTTGTCCCCAGCTTTCCCCAAAGTGCCTTCCAGAAGTAACTCGTGAACTTCACATCACGATCAGAAACAATACTCTTCGGGACTCCATGTAGTCGAACAATCTCCCTGAAAAACAGGTTAGCAATATGCGACGCATCGTCGCTTTTGTGGCAGGCAATAAAGTGTGACATTTTAGAAAATCTGTCTACTACCACAAATATAGAATCATGGCCTCTCTTAGTACGCAGCAAACCCAACACAAAATCCATACTAATATCTTCCCAAGGTGTAGTAGGTGCCGGTAAAGGAGTATACAAACCGTGAGGCTTCAGCTTGGACTTGGACTTGTTGCAAGTAATGCACCTCTTGACATACCTGTCCACGTCCCGCCTCATCTTTGGCCAATAAAAGTGATCAGCGAGCATGAGTAGCGTCTTCTCACGCCCAAAGTGACCCATCAAACCTCCGAGCATGAGATTCCTGCAATAAGAGCAAACGCACGAGACGATTCTCGGAACACATAGTTTGTTAGCTCTAAACAAGAACCCATCGTGTATGTGATATTTTTCCCATGCTTTACCAATAACACATAAGCGGTATGGTTCAGCAAAATCATGATCAGTCGCATACAAATCACATAACACCTCTAATCCAGGAATTTTAACATCAAGATGAGTTAACAGCATAGTCTTCCAAGATAGAGCATCAGCAACAATATTATCTTTTCCCTTCTTATGCTTAATAATGTACGGAAAAGACTCAATGAACTCAACCCACTTAGCAAGACGCCTATGCAAAGTAGATTGGGCTTTCGAGATATTTCAAAGCTTCATGATCAGAATGTATGATAAATTCTTTTGGCCACAAGTAATGTTGCCAAACCTCAAGAACTCTAATTAAAGCATACAATTCTTTATCATATATAGGATAGTTCAACTTAGCACCAGATAATTTCTCAGAAAAATATGCAATTGGGCGACCCTCTTGCATCAACACACCACCAATTCCAATACCACTAGCATCACATTCAATCTCAAATTGCTTATTGAAATCAGGAAGTGCAAGTAACGGTGCAGAAGTTAACAATCGTTTCAGTTCATCAAAAGCATGATCTTGGGCAACGCCCCACTCAAAGACAACACCCTTTTTAGTCAATTCATTCAAAGGTGCAGCAATAGTAGAAAAATTGGGCACAAAACGGCGATAAAACCCAGCTAGACCATGAAAACTTCTAACTTGACTCACATTCATGGGAGTAGGCCAATTTTGAATAGCTTCAATTTTAGACACATCTACTTCTACTCCATGCTTAGAGACAACATAACCCGGAAATATGACCTTATCTTTGCAAAATGTGCACTTCTCAAGATTACCATAGAGTTTACTATCACGCAACACTTGCAAAACATGTCGAATATGTATAATATGATCAGATTCATTGCGGCTGTAGATTAATATGTCATCAAAATACACAACCACAAACATGCCAATAAAATCACGCAAAACATGGTTCATCGAGTCTCATGAAAGTGCTAGGTGCATTAGTCAAACCAAAAGGCATTACTAACCACTCATATAAACCAAATTTTGTTTTAAAGGCGGTTTTCCACTCATCCCCTTCTTTCATCCTAATTTGATGATAACCACTACGCAAATCAATTTTAGTGAAAACAGCAGCACCACTCAATTCATCTAGCATATCCTCTAAACGGGGAATAGGATGACGATATCGAATAGTAATGTTGTTTATCGCTCTACAATCTACGCATATACGCCATGTACCATCTTTCTTAGGAACAAGAATAACAGGAACAGCACAAGGACTAAGGCTTATGCGGATATAACCTTTGTCGAGTAGCGCTTGTACTTGCTTATGTATCTCCTTCGTTTCTTCGGGATTCGTTCTATATGGCGCCCTATTGGGCAGCGATGCTCCGGGGATCAAGTCAATTTGATGCTCAATACCTCGCAATGGTGGAAGTCCTGCGGGTACCTCTTCCGGAAACACGTCGCTGAATTCCGCAAAACATTAGAAACACCAGGAGGAAGAGGGGTCATGTCGTTAGAAACCAAAACCGTACCCTGTACATGAGCACAAGAGGCATGGTCGTAGGATCCTCACTAAATTCTCTCATATCTTGTTTGGTGGCTAATGAGACTATGGAATTCACTCTCTCACTTTTCGTTATATCACTCACGGCATTACAATTCTCTCGCCTATCTATGGATGCATCCTCCAAGTTCACTTCAATCTTCTGACGAGACTCATTGACAATTTGCTGCGGTGACATAGGTTGTAAGTTAATTTTCTTGCCCTTGAACTCCAAGTGATATGTATTGGCGCGGCCATTGTGTTGCACAGAACGGTCATAGAGCCATGGCCGGCCCAACAGCAGGTGACAAACCGTCATAGGAACCACATCAAAGTCAATGGAATCCTTATACGGTCCAATCTCAAAATCAACACGCACCATGTGGCTCACCTTCATCTCACCATTATTGCTCAACCACCGAATATAATATGGATGCGGGTGCGGTAGATACTTCAGTTTCAGCTTGGCACATAACTCTTTGCTTGCTAGATTGCGACAACTCCCGCCATCAATAATGACCTTGCAAGCTTTATCGGGACCAACTAGTGCCTTTGTTTGGAACAAATTACAGCGCTCGTGTAGATGCACTTGATCGCACATTAAGAACACGCTGCGAGACAACAATAGTTTGAGCTTCGAAGGGAAAGCATCATAACCATCGCTATCATAATCATCCTCATCCGGAGCATTTGGATCAACATCATCTCCAGTTTCATACTCATTGTCCTCATTAATGATCGAACTTTGCGATTAGGACAATCCTTCTTGAAGTGACCCTTGCCACCACATGTATGACAAACCATATCACGGTTGCGCGCTCGTCGACATGTTAGAACTAGTTCCACTTGTCTGCAGGAGCGGGCTTATTTGTGTTGGTGACACTAGAGACCGGCTTGCTAGACGAAGAAGGAACATCGGCAGGGCGCGTAGATGGCGCCATGGAGGGCGGCGCGGGGTGTGTAACGCCCAGCGCCTGTAGCACGGCCCTTCATTTGCAGTTCTTCAGCCAACTGTGACTCAGCTTCTCTTGCATGATGTAGCAACTCATTCATAGTAGCATAAGTGTGATGACGCACAATGCCCTTGATGTTAAATCTTAGACCATTCAGAAATCGCTGTAGTGTCATCTCAAGAGACTCACGAACACGGGCACGCTGCATAAGCATCTCCATCTCCATGTAGTAAGCATCAACCGTCAACACACCTTGTTTCAATTGGGTCAACTTGTCAAAGACGGAACGCAAGTAATTGGTAGGCACAAAACGAGCTCTCATTGCCGCCTTCATAGCACGCCATGTGATAATAGGCAGCTCACCATCTTCTTCTCGAGCACTCACAAGTCCATCCCACCAACGCAATGCATAGCCATCAAATTCAGAGGAAGCAAGCTTGATCTTCCTATCTTCAGTATAGTCAGGATGTAAACGCCATAATCTCTCAATCTTCAGCTCCCATGTAAGATATTCTTCAACATCAGTACCTCCTTCAAATCTGGGAATTGAGAACTTGGGCTTACCCAAACCATCGTCTTGTTGTTGAGGAACATGTTGGGCTCCGACGGGGACAAAACCACGACCACGGAAATCACCAACACCACGGCCAATACCACGACCCATACCACGCCCTTGAGCATTAGCAGCTTCAGCATTGTCGCCTTGCACACTGCCATCATCATCATGCGGTGGTGGTTGTGGTTGCATCATTGTACGTATCTCAGCAACAGCGTTGGTCAACGCTTGTATAGATGCTTGCATAGTCGTCACAGATGTTTGTACGGTGTGAACCGCTGTAGTCGCCTCATCGACCTTCAAGTGGACACCTTGCATTTCCTTGTCCAACACATCACTAGCAACTCGGATTTCACGTTGCAAATGATCACGAAGACCCTCATATTCACGCCAAGTAACTGGTGTAGCGGCGTCCTTTTTCTGCATCACATCAACATTCTCGGTAGAAGACATGATTAGTAGGTTAGTGCACTAAACAAAAATCTTTGGTGGTACTCTCACAACTCACTCAAAACTGATAAGAAAGGTAAATCTTACCGCTCCAAAGTGAATTAGTATTGCTTACCAACTTGGATTGACGGACTAGTGCACGGATGTAGCGAAGCGAATATCAAGGGTATAAGAACAATCACACGACAAAGCGAGGATATATGTGGGGCTGTAGGTGGGCTACCTATTTGCACCAATAACAAGCTCTAGCGCCGACCGTATACAACCAATGATACTCACACAAGGCGATATAATGGGGCAATGCAACTATATGTGGGAAAAGTTGCAATGCACAAGAGAGACGCTAGCAAAGCTCAACGAGACAGGCACAAGATTGCTCAACTACAGGTGCAGTAAAGTAAACTTAGGCCTTCACTTGATTCAACTAGCAAAACACTTTTCTTTTTGGATTTTTCTTTTTGTAGAACACACGCAGCTATGTAGCTCTTTTTGCTTCTTTTCAATTTTCTCTTTTTTTTTTGATTTTTTTGACGCAACTCCTTGATAACACGGCCAATAGAAATATGCAAAGCACCGATAACCTAACGAGCAGCCTGTCGAGCGGTAAAACTAGTCTCTTCTGGGGAAGTTCCTAGTCACTTTATATCGATAGGCTGTGTCTATGGTTGGGAACAAGCACACTGTACGCTATGTGGACTCGGAGTAACAAAACTGACACACTATGAAAAACTAGATGATAGAGAAAACACAAACCCTAACAATTCTACTAGATGAAAGATAAAGATACGCAAAAACAACTACGAAAAGCAACTAAAACTCGAAATTAGTGCAATCTAAGGCTATGGCAAACCCTAACCCTAACTTTTTATGCCTTTTTCTGGATAGGAAAACACTCACAACTCAACTATGGGGTGGATTGTGGATGGCTTACCGAGGAAAACTGGAAATCTGATACCAAGATGATAAGGGGTGGCCCGATCTTCTCGATGAAGCGACGGGTGTTGATGAACACGTGATGGTAGCAACGGATGAAATCGATGATGATGAGGAGGATAACTTGTATGACGCCGACGAAGTCTCTCGATTGATTCCCGATGCCAATGCAACAGCTCTCAACCCCGCAAGATATTCGCAACTCCACACACTTGCGCACGTAGCCGCCGACCACGAAGCGGTAAATTGCAATCTTCTAATCCCCAATGGAACAGCAGATCACACACAAACTTTCAGTAGCATAAAACTCCAGATCGATGCGAATTGGAGAGTAGTATTCAATAGTTTTGCAGAGCAAACAACTAAGAACTAGGGTTTATCTTAAACGTGGTCTTAAGCAACTTTGGGGGCGTCCCAGGGACTTATATAGGCGTTCGGGACGACCTCAGGTCGAAAAGTACGGAAATAACCGACCCGGAATAGATCTGGTCGAGACAGACTCGGACTCGGCCGGCTGCGGGGGCCGGTCGACCGGGCCTGGGACCGGGTGGTCCGGTCCTAGACCGGGTCTGTGACCGGGCGGAAACCGGACGACGCGTCCAAGCTCCCTGGATGTTGCCCGGATGGCACCGGTTCAGAATCCGGTTGGTGACCGGGTGGCCCGGTGCCACGGCCGGTCCGACCGGGCCTGGGACCGGCCTGAAGAACTCCTCCTCTCGCGCATGCCTCCCGCTCCTCCCTCGCGCGTCCATGGGATGTCTTCACGTCCAGCTCCATGTCCAGCTTCACGTCCAGCTTCTTGTCCAGCTGCTCCTCTCCTCCTCGTGCGATGCTTGGTTCCTCCTCATACCCGATCATACATAAGTAATACGACTTAGGTAGTATAAAGTTCTCGTCGATCAAAGTATCGTTTAGGAACAAGTTCACTCGTTGTTTAAGTAGCTTCGCACGAGCTCGTGTCATTGGTCCAATCCTAACTTCATTGGACTTGAGCTTCACAGCTTCATCTTCATCTTGCAATGACGGAGGTAGTAGTGAGGTAGGGATGTCCTCATCATAGAGGATGACATGCGGGTACCA
Organism: Lolium rigidum; assembly: GCF_022539505.1. Classification (NCBI taxonomy): domain Eukaryota; kingdom Viridiplantae; phylum Streptophyta; class Magnoliopsida; order Poales; family Poaceae; genus Lolium; species Lolium rigidum. Next base: position 23,887 of record NW_025900301.1, read on the forward strand.
TGAGCCAGCAGGTTCCTCAATGTTTCAAAGACGGCATGAGATCGAAAGAAAAAGGCAAGTGACCAAATATCAGGAGCCAAAAATAATCCAAGAAAATAAACTTTTATTGTACATAGAGGATGACATATGGGTCCCATTTTGTAGCAGCGGTCTCAACGTTTCAAAGGCGGCATGAGATCGAAATAAAAAGGCAAGTGACCAAATATCAGGAGCCAAAAATAATCCAAGAAAAGAAATTTATTGTACATAGAGGATGAAATGCGGGTCCCATTTTGCAGCAGCGGTGTCAACGTTTCAAACGTGGCACTGGATCGAAAGAAAAAGGCAAGTGACCAAATATCAGGTGCCAAAAATAACTCCAAGAAAAGAAACTTGATTGTACATAGAGGATGACATGCGGGTCCCATTTAGCAGCAGCTTACTCAACATTTCAAAGGCGTGAGATAGAAAGAAAAAGGCAAGTGACCAAATATCAGGAGACAAAAATAATCCAAGAAAAGAAACTTGATTGTATATAGAGGATGACATGCGGGTCCCATTTTGCAGCAGTGGTATCAACATTTCAGAGGCGGCACGGGATCGAAAGAAAAAAGGCAAGTGACCAAATATCAGGTGCCAAAAATAACTCCAACAAAAGAAACTTGATTGTACATAGAGGATGACATGCGGGTCCCATGCAGCAGCAGCGGTCTCAATGTTTCAGAGGCGGCACAGGATCGAAAGAAAAAGGCAAGTGACCAAATATCAGGCGCCAAAAATAACTCCAAGAAAAGAAACTTGATTGCACATAGAGGATGACATGCGGGTCCCATTTAGCAGCAGCGGTATCAACGTTTGAGAGGCGGCACAGGATCGCAATAAAAAGGCAAGTGACCAAATATCAGGTGCCAAAAGTAACTTCAATAAAAGAAACTTGATTGCACATAGAGGATGACATTCTGGTCCCATTTTTTAGCAGCGGTCAACGTTTCAGAGGCGGCACGGGATCGAAAGTAAAAGGCAAGTGACCAAATATCAGGTGCCAAAAATAACTCCAAGAAAATAAACTTGATTGCACATAGTGGATGACATGCAGGTCCCATTTAGCAGCAGCGGTATCAATGTTTGAGAGGCGGCACAGGATCGAAAGAAAAAGGCAAGTGACCAAATATCAGGTGCCAAAAATAACTCCAAGAAAAGAAACTTGATTGTACATAGAGGATGACATGCGGGTCCTATTTAGCAGCAGTGGTATCAATGTTTGAGAGGCGGCACGGGATCGAAATAAAAAGGCAAGTGACCAAATATTAGGTGCCAAAAATAACTCCAACAAAATAAACTTGATTGCACATAGAGGATGACATGCGGGTCCCATTTTGCAGCGACGGTCTCAACGTTTCCAAAGCGACACGAGATCAAAAGAAAAAGGAAGTAGCCAGAAATCATGGGGTCAAAAAAAATCCAAGAAAAGAAATAATTTTGGTTCATAGAGGATGACATGCGGGACCCATGATCCTGCATCGTAAATGGGTTGATCGGAGAGCGTTGAACGAGATGGCGCGATCGAGAAAAAGACAATGCTAGAGAGGCTATCATCTGGGCCCTACATTCCTGGGCGGTGCGTATTAGCATTGCCTCGGCCGACGCACCCGAGAATTCATGATGCACCACGTCCCAGGCCACCATACGCGACGTTTTCGACGGGCTAGGTGGCCTAAAAAATGAGAAAATAAAAGTTTTGACATGCACCACGGAGAGAGCAAAAATCATCGGCCATGGTGCATCAGCAACCACGGCGCGATTTCAACTTTGTCGGCTATGGAAACTTTTCTTGTAGTGTTGGGACTCCAATTGCAGAGTGCTGTGTCAGCAGAGTATCTTCCCCACAAGGGTGACTCGAGGGTTTATATTGAACTCTCAGAGAACTGAGCAAAGATTATTCTCTTCTCTCTTCTTCTAACAATACTGCAAAGTAAAATAAAAGCCTTGTGTCCCCAACTTCACCGTGTGGTTCTAAAGCACAAGGTTTCATGTAAGTAAATAAAACACAAGTAAAAATAAAGCAAGTAAAACTAGATAAAATAAAGTAACTAAGTAAAAAACATTAAAAGGGTTGATTGTTTTGGGTGTTTTGGATGCAAATAAGAAAGTAATTATTTTTGTATTTTCGGATTAAAATAGTGCATCAAATAGAAAACAAGATAAAAGCAAGATAAAGGTGTTTCTTGTGATAAAAGGTGAACCGGGGTTCATGGGTTCACTTGACTATTTTCTCTTTTAATTTGTAGTGGACAAATAGTAATTCATCAATGAGATATGAGGATGCAAAATAATAACATATGAAACATACGCATTCATATGGGCATCACGTCCTAACATAGAGATGATGACACACATCTCTCTTATACTCCACAAGAAAGGGAAAACTCCATGCAATCGTGTATTAAGAATTAATAGAGCATAGTCATAAGTACTTTGACATGATGTTTGAATATCAAATATGCTACCTTGGAAAAATAAGATCATCACTTTTGTCACGTGACGAGCATAGCACATGCATTCACTTTATCCCTAGTGAGGTAGCAAAAGAAAAGGCAAAACCATAATAGATCATGAATTTGTTGTCACTATTCAATCACTAAAACCATGCTACCCCATCTATTACACTCATCACCCCACACACGCTCTTGCATAGATGTTGGATCAGAACAAATACTTAAGAATGGGGTACATAATATGCATCTATCAATACATTTTGCACATAATATGATCAGATCTCATAGCACAATATCATAGAATAAGGATCCACCACATAGGTATTACAAATATGGCCATAATCATGTAGGGCAGCTCATATGGTAGTAAGAACTATGAAGAACATGAGATAAATAGATCAAGCTACTGCCACAAACCCATAGTCCAGGGGTGGACTACTCCCCCTTGATCATGGTGATGATAAAGACGTTGAAGAAAGTGGAGATCCCTCCAGCGGTGATCCTGACGGAGTTTCCCCCTCCAACCTTCTCTGCTACAGCCTCCATTTTCGTGTTTCTCTCTTTCTGCGGTGCTCTCCTCTCCATGATCAGGCCTTATATATAGTGATTTTTAGGTCAAAATACATCGGAGGGTGAAAGAATCAGGTCAATTGGACGATCGACAACTAAAAGAGGGTGGGTGGCGCGTCCACCATGTTTGGGCGCGCCACCTGACCTCTTTTGGGCCTCAGGCCCATCCAGGTCTCCTCCAAAGCTCCAGGGTGCTTCTCCCGATGAAAAAGTGATGCTTGAAAAAACCCAGGTAAATTTGACTTCGTATAGGTCAATGAAAGTGAAAAATACACAAAACAAGGAATTCTTGTTCTGCAGAGTTATAAACCAAATAAAGGGGATCATTGGTAAATCCCCATAAATCAATGTAAAACATGTTATTATCATCATATAAGTTGCAAATATGTGAGAATTCAATATGATTAAGGACAAAGTTTGTGTATGCATTTTACATGCATCAACATCCCCAAGCTTAACCTATGCTCGTCCCAAGCATAAAGGTTATAAAACTAACATGAACTTTGGACTTTATTATATATGGCTTCTTACATTCTACAAAGCATGCATAATAGTAAATAGCATTGTTAGAAACATGAACGATAAATAGTATGGATCATAAAGCATGCTTAGGAGAATCCTATAGAATTGTTGGAAGACTCTTTCTCCTCTCATTTCTTGAATATATCTTTTGACTCTTGCTCACAAGAAAGTAAGCAGGGAATGTATGTGCTAATCCTCCAACAAAATAAAAAGTAGAGAGAATAAAAGAAAGGTTTGAGATATGAAATTCATGTCAACAATAATAATAAGGATGGGGTACCATGAATCTATTCTAAGAAGATATCTATGTGTCATGAGTTTGACCCCTTATGAGTAAATGTTGCCCCATTTTCATGAATAAGGACTACACCTCTTGTTACTTAGCTTCGGGTTACCAAGACTTTCAACACACATGTTTCAACCAAGCATCACAGTGGGTAACTTCATGACGCATGTACAATAGACCAAAGGAGTTGGGTGTCTCAACTATAGGCCATTCATACCGGGACAACATGAACAACAAACATTGAGCATCCTCTCTAACTCTCTCTCACTTTTTTTCTCTAACACTTTTTTCTTTTCTTTTTCCACTCTCTCTCTCTCTCTCTCTCTCTCTCTTCACTAACTCTTTTTCTTTTAGTTTTTTCACTCTACCTATTGAGGATGCTCGTTGCTGAAACTTTCACCATGATAAAGCTTGGCTTCGGTTAGCGGCCCATTGCTCTTCTCTAACAATGCATGCATACTTACTCTTGATAACCTCCACTTATTCCACAAGAGATAGCCATCAACGAAACAAAAGAAATGATGATCAACGCAGGGTGCAATACCCTAATAGTGCAATGTTGAAAGACATCCCTAGTAAATGCGGTTATGGTCTAGCTAATTACTCATAATTAGTCAAACCCACCACATGCATAGTGGTATTTTCCTTCCAAACCGTACTTTCTTATGAGCTTTAAATTACACAAAAAGTATATTTTAAAAAGGTTGGAGGCATAACACACACATTATATTTGGAATAGCAAGTGCTATATAGGTAGGTATTATAGACATTGGATTTGAGTTGAGCTTGGAAACAAGTCTATGCTTTGTAAGAATTCACTTTTTTGGCTAGCAAGAGTAGTATCCATAGACCTATTCATTCATCATGAAACAATGATACTTAAAATTAACCATCTATGTATACTAGCAAGAAGTATCACTGAATAAGGCACATAAAAAATGATCACTCAATAGAGCATGTGAAACTAGAAACACGATACACAAAATAAATTTCAGCTTTTAGGCATTCCTCATTTTCTTTTATAATCATGCAACTTAATTTACTTAAAATTCAGAGATAGAGAGTTTGGTCCAGTATCTCATTCATATGCATTATTAACACTCAATATGATGGTCCTTCATTATAAAAAAACTAGACACAAATAAAACAAGGACGCTTCTAGTTTTTCGAAAATTCTATGTTGCTAAAAAAACAGAGTTTAGAGGTGCTCAAACCAGGAGTTTTTGATTGAGTCCAGTGGGGTATCATGGACATACACAAGATTATGATATTCATTAATACTTGAATTATCTTAGTGTGACATAATACTTCTCTTCCCACTCTTTTCTACGCTGTGACATTAGTGGTACAAAGAAATCATGCTTGCTGCTATTTTAAGCATAAATAAAATTATATATTCATTAAACAGAGAGAACATAATGTTCTAATCATTCTAGAATATCAAAAGTTCCAAACAAAAATAATTTTGATACTCAAAAGAATGGATCTAACATAGAAAGGCAGAATCTGTCCAATACTTTTTCTGCAGCAAAACTAAATTTTTAGCACGACTTAGACACGTTCAGAATTTTAGACAATTTACGTGCATATAGAGGATGTAAATTTACATCTACTGTGAATTTATCAAGATTTCAGGAGTTACCGAAAAAATCAGATAAATTGTGCACTAAAAAGTGAAGCGCATAAAATAGCAACTCCATATTATGTTTGCAACTTTAAACATTCAAATGGGTAAAAACTTGATACTTTATTTAAAAACCAGATTGTAAACTAAAATAAAAATCAAATGCTACAGAAACAATGCAAAATAAAAACCAAATATGAAAATATCTCGGGTTGCCTCCCGTAAAGCGCTTTCTTTATAGCCATATAGCTAGGTTTACTTACTTGTTTCAAGTGTCATGGAAATTATGTGGTAGCATGAGTGATGCTACCTCGTTCTTCCTAGTAAAGTGCTCCATGCACTTGTGGGAATTGGAATTTGACATTCCCTTCTTTAGAATGAATGATAGCTCCTGTTGTTCTCAGAAAAGGTCTTCCAAGGATTATAGGCACTACAAGAAAAGTTGCCATGGCCGACGAAGTTGAAGTCGCGTCGTGGTTGCTGGTGCACCATGGCCGACGATTTTTGGTCTCTCCGTGGTGCATGTCAAAACTTATTTTTTCTCGTTTTCGAGGCCACCTAGCCCGACGAAAACGTCCAAAACGTCTCCTATGGTGGCCCGGGACGTGGTGCATCACGAATTCTCGGGTTCACCGGCAGAGTCAACGCAAATCGGCACCGCCCAGGTATGTAGGGCCCAGATGGCAGCCTCTCTAGCATTGTTTTTTTTCTCGATCGCGCCATCTCGTTCAACGCTCTCCGATCGAGCCGTTTACGATGCAGGATCATGGGTCCCGCATGTCATCCTCTATGAACCAAAATTCTTTCTATTCTTGGATTTTTTGACCCCCTGATTTCTGGCTACTTCCTTTTTCTTTTGATCCCGTGCCGCCTTGGAAACATTGAGACCGCTGCTGCTAAATGGGACCCGCATGTCATCCTCTATGTGCAATTAACTTTCTTTTCTTGGAGTTTTTTTGGCACCTCATATTTGGTCACTTGCCTTTTTCTTTCGGTCCCGTGCTGCCTCTCAAACGGTGAGACCGCTGCTGCTAAATGGGACCCGCATGTCATCCTCTATGTAGTATAAAACTTTCTTTTCTTGGATTTTTTTGGCACCTGATATTTGGTCACTTGCCTTTTTCTTTCGTTCCCGTGACGCTTCTCAAACGGTGATACCGCTGCTGCTAAATGGGACCCGCATGTCATCCTCTATGTACAATAAAACTTTCTTTTCTTGGATTCTTTTTGGCACCTGATATTTGGTCACTTTCCTTTTTCTTTCGATCCCGTGCCGCCTCACAAACGGTGATACCGCTGCTGCTAAATGGGACCCGCATGTCATCCTCTATGTACAATCAAGTTTCTTTTCTTGAATTATTTTTGGCTCCTGATATTTGGTCACTTGCCTTTTTCTTTCGATCTCATGCCACGTTTGAAACGTTGAGGAACCAGCTCGGCTCATGGGACCCGCATGTCATCCTCTATGTGCTATAAAAGTTTATTTTCTTGGATTTTTTTTCACCCTCTGATTTTTGGCAATTTCCTTTTTCTTTTGATCCCCTGCCGCCTTGGAAATGTTGACTAAGCTGCTGACTCATGGGACCCGCATGTCATCCTCTATGTACAATCAACTTTCTTGTTCTTTTGATCTCAAGCCGCATTTGAAACGTTGAGACCGCTGCGGCTAAATGGGACCCGCATGTCATCCTCTATGTACAATAAAGTTTCTTTTCTTGGATTATCTTTGGCTCCCGATATTTTGTCACTTGCCTTTTTCTTTCGATCTCATGCCGCCTTTGAAACGTTGAGTAAGCTGCTGGCTCATGGGTCCCGCATGTCATCCTCTACGAACAATAAAAGTTTCCTTTCTTGGAGTTATTTTTGACCCCTAATTTCTGGCTATTTGCCTTTTTCTTTTGATCTCCTGCCCCTTTTCAAACGATGAGGACGCTATTAGCAGGTCGGTCCCACATGTCATCCTCTATGAACAATAAAAGTTTCCTTTGATGGATTTATTTTGAACCCCTAATTAATTTTTGGATATTTCCTTTTTTCTTTTGATCCCCTGCCGCCTTGGAATCGTTGAGGATGCTGCTGCCTCATGGGTCCCGCATGTCATCCTCTCAGAATGGTAAATGTTTCTTTTCTTGGATTTTGTTTACCAAATGATTTTTGGCTTATTTTTTCTTTCGATCTCCTGCCGCCTTTAAAACATTGAGGACCCTGCTGGCTCACGGGTCCCACATGTCAGCCTCTACGAACAATAAATGCTGAGGATGCTGCTGCCTCATGGGTCCCGCATGTCATCCTCTCAGAATGAAAATGTTTCTTTTATTGGATTTTTTACCAACAGATTTTTGGTTTATTTTTTCTTTCCATCCCCTGCCGCCTTTAAAACGTTGACGACGCTGCTGGCTCATGGGTCCCCGATGTCAGCCTCCCCGTACAAGAAACATGTGATATCTTGATTATTTTGCAGACAATAAACAGTGTATTTCGCTCTAAGCTATTACAAACGGATAAATTAAATCTTTATTTTTACATAAACAAACTTATATGTTGAATCTCCTTGTTTTTTGTTTTTGCGAAGCATAGGACTTTCCTGTTTTTTTTAGAAAAATCCAAACTTTCCTGTTTTGGAGTGGGGTAAAATTGTACGAGTCCAATGGCCCAGCAGGATAGTTTGAAGGCCCAGATATCCAGATGCAGCCCAACTGAAATCTTTCTTTTCTTGGATTTTTTTCACCCCCTGATTTCTGTCTACTTCATTTTTCTTTTGGTCCTCTGTCGCCTTGGAAACGTTGAGACCGCTGCTGCAAAATGGGACCCGCATGTCATCCTCTATGTACAATAAAGTTTCTTTTCTTGGATTATTTTTGGCTCCTGATATTTGGTCACTTGCCTTTTTCTTTCGATCTCATGCCGACTTTGAAACGTTGAGGAAGCTGCTGGCTCATGGGTCCCGCATGTCATCCTCTATGAATAATAAAAGTTTCCTTTTTTTGGATTTATTTTTTACCCCTAATTTCTGGCTATCTGCCTTTTTCTTTTGATCCCCTGCCCCCTTTGAAACGATGACGACGCAGCTGGCAGGTCGGTCCCAGATGTCATCCTCTATGAACCATAAAAGTTTCTTTTGATGGATTTATTTTGACCCTAATTAATTTCTGGCTATTTCCTTTTTTCTTTTGATCCCCAGCCTCCTTGGAATAGTTGAGGATGCTGCTGCCTCATGGGTCCCGCATGTCATCCTCTCAGAAAGGTAAATGTTTCTTTTCTTGGATTTTGTTTACCAACTGATTTTTGGCTTATTTTTTTTGTTTCGATCTCCTGCCGCCTTTAAAACGTTGACGAAGTTGCTGGCTCATGGGTCCCCAATGTCAGCCTCCCCGTACTGCAAATCCTCTTTCTGCAAAGGTCCTATTTCTAGATAGCTAAGGTGGATTCGAATCTGCCGTGGTTCAGGCAGCTCAGGTAAGCCTTCTTGCACTGATTAACGGAAGTAGTGTATAGCAAGGTCAAGACATGTGGCTCGGTGTAATGAATCTATTTGAATCATGTTGTGGGTTCAATCTGATAGTTCTCTAACAGGTCAGCCAAAATAGAAATTAAGTTTTTCTAAAACGGAAATACAAATTTAGATGACCACAAACATTAGTTATCATAATAGCTAATCATACAAACATACTTGCTAAGAGAAAAAGCTTGCCAGAGTTTTACCACCCATACAATTAATTAGCAGTTCAGATAAGATAACCTTATATAAGTATAACTACAAATGCATTTGCTAAGGGCTCATGGGACAACAGAACTAGACAACCGCGAACTTTATGACCAGCATGTCACAGCGACATTGAAAGATCTTGACCTTCAACTTTGATCCAATGCGAAGTTTGGCACCGTCAATGAACTTTTTCCACCCGGAAGTAACAGCCAAGCGGCCATCTGTGGGACTGACGGAGTACCGTCCCTCCACGGTGAGACCTTCACTCTCCATGACGAGGGATATCTTGCCCCTTCGGCCAGCATTGAGATCCTTTGAGATACTTTTAGGCAATTTTTGATTCAAAGCAAGAGATACCACCAAAAATTAGTCAATGGCACCAATGCACTGAACCATGTGAGACTTTGAGCAGAGAAGACATCAAGATAAGAGCAGTTATGATGTCATATACTCAAGAACATAGCCTTCAGATGCGTCCTGGTCACCACACGGGTGGCCACAGCAATGAGCTGAGACTTCGGTGATCCGGGCTGGGGCAGGTGCAGGAGCCTGGGCTAGTACACGAGCTGGTGCTGATGCAGGAGACTGCTGGGGAGGTGCAGTAAACGGTGCCTCTAGAGGAACCTGTGCTGATGCAGGAGACTGTTGGGCAGGTGCAGTAAACGGTTCAGCTAGAGGAACCAGTGCTGATGTAGGAGCCTGTTGGGTAGGTGTAGTATATGGGGCCTCTACAGGAACCAATGCCGATGTAGGGGCCTGCTGGGTAGATGTAGTAAACGGAGCTGGTACAGGAACCGGTGCTGATGTAGGAGCGTGGGAAGCCGGTGCCGGTGCTGGTGTGGGTGCCCTTTGTGACATCCGCTCTTGTTCCATCAGGGGATCTGCAGCTTTGATCATGTTAAACCCAGCAAGCTAGAACAGAGGGAATGGTTTAGAACAACTGCTCAGAATGCAGTAATAAAAGGATATAAGTACAAAAAAGTTACATATTATATATTTGGAAGTGTCTCCAACTCGTAAGCAGCTACGTATATCCGCCCGTTTCAGCTTCGATCCTCGACTCGTCGCCCTTCTTCAGACCGTAGTCAAAAGCAAACTTTCTCCAATCATGTCCATATAAATATGTGATGGCCCGCGTCTTGTAGACATACCTCATAGACCGTGTAGGTGTTCATCAATTTGCCATTGTCATGCATAGTGAAAGACCCTTCATGTGGACACATCTGGTTAATCATTGGACGAAGTTCACAAGGTACAGTCTGCATGTGAAAATTGATACTAATGTAATAAGCAGGAAGACTAAAAACAAGACTTTACTATATGCCAATTCATGCTAAACCACTGAGAATACATACCTGTAACTCTGTGAAGGAGTTATTAGAAAGGTAGATAGAGCCATAGGAGGTGTTATATGCGGGGTACGTACATGGGCCCGCCATATTCCCGCAAGCTCGGCATCGGGATGGTGAAGGAAACATGGGAGGTACTACTGGTGCATAGCGCTGAATGTAAGTGGAAGAATTAGGTTGTGTAAAGTGCATAGTTCAGAGCAATGCAAATGTTGACAAGCGAGTGCATAACACTATGTTACAAACTGAACAGTGAAAATTTAGTGTATGATGAATATAAGCATGCTAATTTGGTGTTTCCGAATTCCAAAAGCATTAGACAGAGCCGGTGATAATATCAGACATAAATCATGGCATGTATATGTGGCTTAAGAAAATATACCCGAACCCTTGGATGGTTACGGCCCGGCTGGTCCTTGGACTTGAGCTTATATAAGCATTCAGAAGGTGGGGCTGACAGTAACTTGGTGGCAACCTCTGCAGATGCCTCATCAGCAGCAGTTGCAATCCTTTTGACCATTGAAGCCTTAGCAGTTTCAGTCTGCATATGAAAATTGAAGAGCAATAGACATCAGCAGGGATATATAAAATGAATCTATGAGACACTGATGCATATAGTGCTGGATGTAAGTGGAAGAATAGGGTTGTGTGTGTTTCTGCACTATTGGTAAGCATTAGACAAACCGGCAATAAACAGACAAATCAAATTATGTATGAGGATTAAGAAAATATATCTGCTTACTGAAAAGGATACCACCCAGCTGGCCCGTGGCCTTGTGCTTGAGGAGGTTTTCAGAAGATGGTGGCGGCACCATCGTCTTCACAGCAGCCTCATCAGGATCATTTTTTATCCATTTGAGTAGAGACACAGAAGTTTCATCCTGCATATGAATGGCAACAGAAATCATCATTGATATTTAATAAATCTATAAGATAGACTGATGCAAATAGTGCGGGATGTAAGTGGAAGAATAGGGTTGTGCATAGACAACAGTTGACAACAATGCAAATTATTACAAAAGAAGCCAATGGAACTCAACAGTTTATATACTGGATGAGACAGACTGAAAAGTGAAAAAATAGTGTATGATGATTGTAAGCAAACGCAGTGTTTCTGAACTTTTGGTAAGCATTAGACAAAGCCAGCAGTAATTAAACAGATAATAATAAAATCATGTATGTGGATTAAGAAAATATACCGGATTCATTAAAAGGTCACCACCCGACTGGCCCATGGCCTCGTGCTTGTAGAGGTTTTCGGAAGATGGTGTCGGCACCATCGTCCTCACAAGCAGCCTCATCAGCCTCATTTTGCATCCACTTGAGTAAAGGCGCAACAGTTTCAGCTCGCATAAGAATGGGAACGGATCTCGAGCAGTGATATTGAATGACTCTGAGACAGACTGATGCATATAGTGCTGGATGTAAGTGGAAGGGTATGGTTGTGTATGGACAACAGTTCACAACAATACAAGGGTGTGTTCGGTTCTGAAACAGCGTGGAATGGAATGGAATGGTTCCATTTCAGAGGAATGGAATGGTTACATTTTTGTTCGGTTGGGAAAATGGAGAGCATAAGAGATCGAGGTTAAACTAATCATTTGTCTCAAAGTTGTAATTAACAATTGCAAATGACATTTTAATCTCAAAGTCGTAATTAACAACGCCTAATGGTGCTCTTTTAATCTAAAAATCGTAATTAACATCATTTTTTTGTTGGGTTAGGGGAACTGGAGAGTAGATGAACATTACTGTATGATGATTGTAAGCAAACGCACTACAAGAAAAGTTCAAATAGACAACGTCCCAAAATCGTCCACTAAGGGCCATTTTTCGTCGCCTATGGGCCTAACCCGACGATATGGGTTCTGTGGTCGAAACTGCGTCAGGCAAAGTCCTACGACGTTTTTTCGGTCCGTCGCGCTCGGGCGCCCTTCCGCCACGGAAAATCGGACCATTGCAGAAGTGTTTCCGGGAGCCCGTTGACTGCTGACGTCATGCAAACTGACACGTGGCAGACGCCGTTAATTGGCAGTTAACGGTGTTAACCGGCTGAAACCCCGTGGTAGATGGTAGGCCCACACGAGGCCTGCCAAGTCTTAAGCGGGCCGGCCCATTTAGTTTGCGGGCCGGGCCAGCTGACTTAGTTTGACCGGTCAACCATATAGCTGGGCTGGTCCATTAGGTACGTGGGCCGGGCCTAACCTCTAAGGTTGACTAGTTAACATTTAAATGGGCCGGGCCGAATGCCCTCGTTTGACCGGTCAACAGGCAACAGGGCCGGCCCACTAAGCAAGTGGGGCCCACTTTCCAGTTATCGGGCCGGCCCATTTAACAAGTGTGGTCCACCATAAAGCAAGTGGGCCGACCCAGTTTGCACGTGGGTCCCACTTTGCTGCTATCGGGTCGGCCCATTTAGTAAGTGGGTCCACCATATATCAAGTGGGCTGGCCCAACAAGCTAGTGGGCCGGCCCAAAAACACGGGTGGGTCCCATTTTCCTGTTAAAGGGCCGACCCAGTTAGTATGTGGGGTCCACTATATAGTAAGTGGGATGGTCCAACAAGATAGTGGGCCGGCCCAATAAGCAGGTGGGGCCCGCTTTCATGTAACCGGGCCGGCCCGGTTAGTAAGTGGGGTCCACCATAAAGCAAGTGGGCTGGCCCAACAGGTTGGCGGGCTGGCCCAATAAGCATGTGGGTCCCCATTTCCTCCTGACGGGCCGGCCCAGTTAGTAAGTGGGGTCCACCACAAAAGCAATTGGGCTGGCCCAACAAGTTAGTGGGCCGGTCCAATAAGCTTGTGGGGGCCACTATCGTGCTAACGGGCCGGCCCAGTTAGTATGTGGGGTCCACCATAAATTAGGTGGGCTGGCCCAACGAGTTAGCGGGCCAGCCCAATAAGCTTGTGGGGCCCAGTTTCCTTTTAACGGGCCGGCCCAGTTACCAAATGGGCTGTCCCAATAAGCGCGTGGGCCCACTTTTCTGTTAGAGGGCCGGCCCAGTTAGTAGGTGGGGTCCACCTTAAAGCAAGTCGCGGCCGGCCCAATTTGTGGGTGGGGTCCACCTTAAAGCAAGTGGGCTGGCCCAATAAGTAAGTGGGCCAGCCCCTTTAGTTGCTGTTTATATGCCGGCATAATAGGCGCTTTAGGATTTTGCGGGCCGGCATATATGTGATTTTGCTTAATTGGGCCGTTTAAGGGATGGGAATTTGTGATTTAGATACTGAGAATATTTACGCAGCACATGATTTCTGTCGGATAGCCTCACTTACCGCAAGCACCATAGAAAAAATGCGCAAAAGAACTATAAAACTAACTAAATATTACATCAGCTGCAAGGCTTTGAAAAAATATTACAAAACCCAGAGAAATTGAATGGTAATTAAACCTAGCAATACAATGAAGCGATTTGGCAATCTTTTAAGTTGTCCATGCAGCACCTATATCTGAAACAAAGACATTACAAGTTAAGACAGCAACAATGGAAAGGCAAAGACACTACAAAATTGTTTGCCAAAGAATTTGGAACTCATAATTTCGTTGTTATAACAAGATCATTGTAATGTGAACAATAAGCAAACAAAGAGTGCATGCCGCATACCAACAGCCAATATAACAGAGCACGTTAGAATGAAACAGCGGACTTACTACTGTCGAGTCCCATGCAAACCAACATGTTCAGGGAGTACAAAATTGGCATGAACAACATAGTAGCGGGCTATAAATTTTGTAACAATGACTGAGCAAGATGAAGTTATGATGGCTACATCTACAGAGAAGGAATGTAAACCAAAAATAGAAGTTACGATGGCAAAAGCTAAAGAGGAGGGAATGTGAACCAACATGTGCCAAGAGCAATTACTTCAAATTGACCGTGAACTACATAATACTCCTGAACTTATAGTGAAGGGGATGCAAATCAAGATGTTTCGGGATATAAACTTGTAATGAGCAACACATAGAGGATAGTTAATGCTGGAGCTTAGGATGGACCGGATACGGAATATAGTGGGATCACTCGTGAACTTGTATAAGAGGGAATGCAAACCAATATGTTCAGCATTCCATATGTGAGCGTCATGCCAAGTCAGAGAAACAAGTCAATAATGCAACTTTTGAAGAACAAGATGGCACACAAAATTATTATCTAGTAGTATGACAAGTTTATTTGTACTACAGGCTAGATAGCAGAGTGATAGCATGCCAAACTAAATACTTACTTTGTTAGCTTACAATGAACTAGATACAAAACAATGGCATCACCTGTAGGCTGTAGTACAGGGAATGCAAGCCAACATGTTCATGGAGTAAAAAATTGGCACAAACAACATAGTAGCAGGCCATAATTTTTGTAACAACGACTGAGCAAGATAAAGTTATGATGGCTAGATCTACAGAGCAGGGAATGTAAACCAAATATAGAAGTTACGATGCCAAAAGCTATAGAGCAGGGGAATGCGAACCAACATGTGCAATTAGTTAAAATTGGCCATGAACTAAATAATAGCAGGATGTTACTATAATAGCTAGGAATAAAACAGATAGGAGTTATAATGGCATCACTCATAAACTTGTAGATAAGGGAAACAAATCAATTTGTTTCGGGATATAAAGTTGTAATGAGCAACACATAGAGGATAGTTAATGCTACGGCTTAGGATGGACCGGAAACGGAATATAGTGGGATCACCTCGTGAACTTGTAGAAGAGGGAATGCACACCAATATGTTCACCATTCTATATGTGAGCACCATGCCAATTAAGAGAAACAAGTTAATATTGCAGCTTTTGAAGAATCGGATGGCAGACAAAATTATGATGGAAGTAGCTGTTGTGACGAGTTCAAATAAATTTGTACTGCAGGATGGCAGAGGGATAGCATGCAGGAACTAATAGCAGGCAGTTATTTTGTTAGCTTACGACGAAGTAGATAGAAATAACAATGGCATCACCTGTAGTACAGGGAATGCAAACCAACATGTTCAGGGAGAACAATATTGGCATGAACAAAATAGTAGCAGCCTATAATTTTTGTAACAACGACAGAGCAAGATAGAAGTTATGATGGCTACATCTACAGAGCAGGGAATGCAAACCAAAATGTTCAATCGCTTAAAGTTAGCAATGAACTAGAAAATAGCAAGGTGTTACAGTCATAGCTAGGAATGAACTAAAAGAGCTTCAGACAAACAAGCATCTGAACCCAGAACATGGCGCTAAAACAAGGGACTTACATTAGGAGAAGCACTCTGTGGGAGTCACAACAGATCTTCCTGGGGTTGATAGATCCGGTGATGAAGTACACTACATGTGCTACTTGGGGTTGGAGAGACGGCCATTACAATTCATGGTTACTCATCTCATCTGCAAAAACGTAACGGCGCGTCGTTAGCACAAACAGGTTCCCCCAAGATTAAACAAGAACTTGCAGGAAAGCAATAGAAAAGAGACAGTAGAAGAGTTTAGATCATGCACGGCGCCGGTGAAGCAGATCCGGTTCATGCACAGCAGTGTCGGTGAGCAAGATCCGATGCGGTGGACGACGGATCCAGCGAAGCGACTCCGATGGGGTGGACGATATATGGTTTCGAGGTTCGGCGGGGATGATCCGGTCCGGTTGATGACAACGTCGATGAAGCGGCTCCGGCAGGCAGCCGGATGACGAGGATCGCGAGGCTTCGGGTAGGCCAGGGAAGTCCGGCGGGGATGTTCCGGTGCGGTGGTCGTGGAGGTGGGAGAGAGAGGGACTTGAGAAGTTCCGGTGGGTGGTCTCAGAGGAGAGACTGAAGGAAATGTATTTTTTTTGGAGGGTTCCCGGGGCTAGGGAGGTTGTGATCGAAAAAATGACGGGCAGACCCCCCCACCAACCGACTTTGCTGTCATCTCCACAGGGGTAGAGTGGGAATTTGGAAGCGTGTGAAATTTTTGTATTTTGTGGGCGGGAAGTTTTGCCGCTATGAGATTTTGAATTTGGCTACGGTCCAAGTATAATGATAAAAAATTGTGAGACCGTACGAGTACCTCTGTTCAAGGCCGAGTGCAAAATCAAATCATCAGCACCTTGAATATCGGTCACTACCATGATCATGATCTATCTCTGAAATTAGCGTATCCGCTAGATCTTGCAAAGTATAATGATAAAAAGAATTGTGAGACCGTACTAGTACTTCTCTTCTAGGCCGAGTGCAACATCAAATCATCATCACGTTGAAAATTTGTTACCATGATCATGATCTATCTCTGAAATTGGCGCATCCGCTAAATCTTGCAAAGTATAATGATAAATAATTTGTGAGACAGTAGTAGTACTTCTGTTCATGCCCGAGTGCAACATCAAATCATCATCACGTTGAAAATTTGTTACCATGATCACGATCTATCTCTGAATTTGGCACATCCGATAAATGTTGCAAAGTATAATGATAAAGAAATTGTGAGACAGTAGTGTTACTTCTGTTCAAGCCCGAGTGCAACATCAAATCATCATCACGTTGAAAATTTGTTACCATGATCATGATCTATCTCTGAATTTGGCGCATCCGCTAAATCTTGCAAAGTATAATGATAAAGAAATTGTGAGACAGTAGTATTACTTCTGTTCAAGCCCGAGTGCAACATCAAATCATCATCACGTTGAAAATTTGTTACCATGATCATGATCTATCTCCGAATTTGGCGCATCCGCTAAATTATGCAAAGTATAATGATAAAGAAATTGTGAGACAGTAATAGTACTTATGTTCAAGGCCGAGTGCAACATCAAATCATCATCACGTTGAAAATTTGTTACCATGATCTTGATCTACCTCTAAAAATGGGCGCATCCGCTAAATCTCGCAAAGTATAATGATACAAAATTGTGAGACCGTACTAGTACTTATGTTCAAGGTCGAGTGCAACATCAAATCATCATCACGTTGAAAATTTGTTACCATGATCATTATCTATCTCTGAATTTGGCGCATCCGCTAAATCTTGCAAAGTATAATGATAAAGAAATTGTGAGACAGTAGTATTACTTCTGTTCAAGCCCGAGTGCAACATCAAATCATCATCACGTTGAAAATTTGTTACCATGATCATGATCTATCTCTGAATTTGGTGCATCCGCTAAATCTTGCAAAGTATAATGATAAAGAAATTGTGAGACAGTAGTATCACTTCTGTTCAAGCCCGAGTGCAACATCAAATCATCATCACGTTGAAAATTTGTTACCATGATCATGATCTATCTCTGAATTTGGCGCATCCGCTAAATCTCGCAAAGTATAATGATAAAAAAAATTGTGAGACTGTACTAGTACTTATGTTCAAGGTCGAGTGCAGGATCAAATCATCATCACATTGAAATTTGTTGCAACGATCATGACATATCTCTAAAATTGGCGCATCCGCTAAATCTCGCAAAGTATAATGATAAAACAAATTGTGAGACTGTACTAGTACTTATATTCAAGGCCGAGTGCAGGATCAAATCATCATCACGTTGTAATTTGTTACAACGATCATGACATATCTCTGAAATTGGCGCATCCGCTAAATCTTGCATGTGGCGCATCTCAGTGCGGAGCAACAGGCCGGTGCTATCAAGATTGAGGCGTCGGTAGCGTCATCGGGCTCTCCTCTTTTGATAGATCTTCTACATGGCGCGGCACACCGCCCGTCGAGAAGTAGTCACATGTGATACCGAGGTGGAGACGTCGCCGACATCCTCGAGGCGCGGCCGCCCTTCTACGAGCCAGCGTCGACTCAAGGTATGAATCCATGCGTTGTCGCGCCCCTTCTTCCGATGAAGTGGGGTGCCTTAGATTTATTGTTCTTCTCTTACGATTATTTCGAGCCGAACATGTGTGCTCTTTCTCTGAATATATTGCTTGAAAATCTTTCACTTCGTTCTTAATCTTGCCTGCTAATTTTGTTATTTTTTATGACAGTGGTGCGCGCAAGGAGATTTATTTGTGGGTGTGCTGAGCTGTTGGGCCTAAGTCGAAATCCTCAGCTAAACGAGGCCTCAGCTTAACACATAAAAAAGGTGTTCAATCTCGCCCACAATGTCCTCTTCTTTCCTCTTCCTTTATTGGAACTTGTTTTGCATACAAGGAAAGTGGCACATGTAATGTGAGTAAAACCCTCTTAGCCAAAATCAGCTACGAGCAAGATTTTCTGTATTGTAGATGCCCCAACTGACTCTCATCCCCAATGTAGTCTTTTTTATGTCAGTATAGACTTCTTTACTGGATGTATACTATCGTACATGGCATGCATTTGCCTAATGAGCAACATTGTATAGCCGTTCTAGCCAACCCGATCAATCTGTTAAGCTTCATGCACGAGATGCCATGTTTAATTTACTCCCTCGCTCCGATCCATATTTCTTGGTGCTAAAAAGAATGTGAATCGAAGGGAGTACTTTTCTTAGATAGTACTATACCAGTTCAAAAAATAGTACTACTACATCACAAATGCATCAAAAGAGTACTACATCACAAGACCACCACGGTTGTACTAGTAGAGTTTAATGCTGAACTTCCAAAGGGTATAAGATTACACATATGAACTTTAAACAGGACCAGGAGCATGAGGGCCAGCAGCAGGGGCGTTGACCGGGAACAAGCCAGGCAAGACGTAATTCGGAGGAAGAGGCCATATGCTGCGTGCTTGGCCTTGGTTGCAGGGCGGTGCTTCCCCGATGTACTTAGGCCAACACCCGTCGCATGCTGGATCAGGCTGCGGATGTCCTTCTGGAGGATTTTGCCACAGAATGGGCAAAATAGCTCCCCGCGCATGCAGAAAAGAATTTCACCACCCTTCAGCCGTTTCAGAACGTAGCGGCTCTTCTGGTCCCTGCGCTCCTTGTTGTCGTCCATGTCATCAGAATACTCCTGTGAATTATAAAGTACATAATAATCAGGTGTTTAATGACAGATCGAATAAATACTGCACTGATACGGGGCGACTTTCGGTCTTCACTGCATCATGTGCTTCTTCGCCAAGATGGCACGCAAAGGTGAATCTTCTCCTTTATGCGTGCCTACAATCGCCTATGTGGAATGATATACTACTTCATACTCCGTCACATCTTGATGATAGGAATTTAACGACAAGTACGGAGGGAAGGAAGGATGGCATGGAGACCCGAGGACGCAAGGCCGATGTCACGGAGGCATGGAAGAGAAGAAGGAAGAGGAAGGGCTGGACGCTCCAGGCCGGCACTGCCGCTGCACCATGGCCGGCACTGCCGCCCCCTCCGGCACTGCCGCTGCACCAAGGCCGGCACTACCGCCCGACGCACCCCGGCACTGCCGGCCTCCCCACACCGGCACTGCCACCGAGGCCGCGACCACTTACAATATGAACCCTAGCTGCCACATGTATGGCTGTGTGCTTGTATCTTTGTTTCCCCAAAATACCCTTCCTTAGTGGTTCCCTATAAATAGGCACCCACCCCCACCTTCATTAGGTAAGACATAATTTGAGTGAGAACTTGGCTTATGCCTCCACCATCCCTTTGGGATTAGGGAAACCCCTCCTCTCTTAGACACAAATCTATGAGTTGTATCAAGGCACTCCTTATATGATTTATCTTTCGCACTTGTGATTCTACCGCGGTCTCTCACACGTGTGACTCCATAGATCGTATATCGGTCTTTCTCTCGGGGATTCTACCTCGTGTCTCTCCTTGAGGGATTCTATCGTGATAGTGGTTCGGGCTATCGGGAGTAAACCGGAAATGTATCGGGTTGTGTTGCGTGCGTTCGCCGTGTTCTTCGTCGTGTTCTTCGTGTTCATCCCTCACCCCCTCTTGTTCTTGGTCAATTCGTGAGATCGGGCAACCCACGTGGCCTTAGGCCCCATCATATGGTACCAGAGCAAAGGTTGCCACGAATTTGACCCCCCAATTTCGCCAATTTTTGCCCAAATTTTTTTCCTAAAATATTGCCTCAAAAAATAGCTCGAAATTTGATCTGCGAATTTGTTGAGTTTTTTGTGGTTTTGGTCCACTGATTTGATGTCTTTGGTACTGATCTACAAATCCCCCATCATTTTTCTATCCAATTCCATCAATTTCGTGCAGATCTGAGTATTTTTGGCTCGTTTTCCTCAAGTTCTTGGTGCTGTTCGCGAGGACTTCATCCCCATCCGGTCAACGTCAACCACTATCACCTGCAGCACGCGCCTCGGCCGCCCCTGGCCGCAACCGTACAGTGCCTAGCGCCGCTCGACCATGCAGGGCTCGCCCAACTGCGCCGCCAGCGACGCTGCTCGCGCTCACGCCCGCACGCCCCTCGCCAGCCAAGCCCCACCAACCATCGCGCAACTCCATCCGCTCCACTGCGCCCGATAGCCTCCTGCAGCTCCACCATGCAGTGCTCGCCCGCCCATCTCCGTCCCGCCTCGCCTCGGCCCAGCAAGCCCGCGCGCCCACTGGCCAAGCTCGCCTGGCCTGCTCCCACGCTCGCCCCTCCGCTCAACCACGCGCAGAGCCGCCGCGCGCCTTGCCCGCATCCGCCCCAGGACACACCTGCCGCTGATACGTCTCAAACGTATCTATAATTTCTTATCTTCCATGCTAGTTTTATGACAATACCTACATGTTTTGTTCACACTTTATATCGTTTTGATGAATTTTCCGGAACTAACCTATTGACGAGATGCTGAAGTGCCAGTTCCTGTTTTCAGCTGTTTTTGGTTTCAGAAATCCTAGTAAGGAAATATTCTCGGAATTGGACGAAATCAACGCCCAGCATCTTAGAATCCACGAAGCTTCCAGAACACCCGAGAGGGACCAGAGGGGGGCCACAGGGCCACCACACGCTAGGCCGGCGCGGCCAGAGAGGGGGGCGCGCCACCCTGGTGTGTGGCCCCTCCCTAACCCCTCCAACTCCTCCTCTTCGCCTATAAGAAGCTCCCTGACCTAAATCTTCGATACGGAAAAGCCACGGTACGAGAAACCTTCCAGAGCCGCCGCCATCGCGAAGCCAAGATCTGGGGGACAGGAGTCTTTGTTCCGGCACGCCGCCGGGACGGGGAAGTGCCCCCGAAGGCTTCTCCATCAACACCACCACCATCTTCATCACCGCTCGCTGTCTCCCATGAGGAGGGAGTAGTTCTCCATCGAGGCTGAGGGCTCTACCGGTAGCTATGTGGTTAATCTCTCTCTCATGTACCCCAATACAATGATCTCATGAATTGCTTTGCATGATTGAGATCCATATGATGAGCTTTGTATCACTATTAGTCTATGTGCTACTCTTGTGATGTTATTAAAGTAGTCTATTCCTCCTTCATGATGTAATGGTGACAGTGTGTGCATCGTGTAGTTCTTGGCGTAGGTTATGATCATAATCTCTTGTAGGTTATGGAGTTAATTATTACTATGATAGTATTGATGTGATCTATTCCCCCTTCATAGTGTAAAGGTGACGAGTGTGTATGCTATGTTAGTACTCGGTTTAAATTGCAAAGATCTATTATGCTCTAAGGTTACTTAAACATGAATACCCAATGTTGTGGCGCTTGTTAACTCCGGCATTGAGGTGCTCTTGTAGCCCTACACAACGAATGGTGTTTGTCATCCAACAAGAGTATATGTAGCACAAAGGAAGAGAACTTATTTATTATGTGATCAATGTTGAGAGTGTCCACTAGTGAAAGTAGGATCCCTAGGCCTTGTTTCCGAATATCGAATCTCCGTTTATTTACTGTTCTATTGCATGTTTACTCGCTGCCATATTTTATTCAGATTGCTATTGCTACTCATATACATCCATATTACTTGTATTTCACTATCTCTTCGCCGAACTAGTGCACCTATACATCTGACAAGTGTATTAGGTGTGTTGGGGACACAAGAGACTTCTTGTATCGTGATTGCAGGGTTGCTTGAGAGGGATATCTTTGACCTCTTCCTCCCTGAGTTCGATAAACCTTGGGTGATCCACTTAAGGGAAACTTGCTGCTGTTCTACAAACCTCTCCTCTTGGAGGCCCAACACTGTCTACAAGAATAGAAGCACACGTAGACATCAAGCACTTTTCTGGCGCCGTTGCCGGGGAACTGAAGAAAAGTTACACCACAAAGATTTCTATCTCCCACGCCAACTTCACGCCAGCAGCAACTTTTCTGGCGCCGTTGCCGGGGAGGAAAGGTAAAAGGCACTCATACTCCGGTCCCAGGTAACTAAGTTATTTTCTGTTGCCGTTGTAACTGCTCGAAGCTATTTCCTTTAGATCCTGCAATTGCATCTTTTTGTTTCTTGTTTTACACTAGTAAGGCTTAATGGAAGACAACAACAAAATGAGAGATCTTTATGAACTTTATCTTGAATTAGGACATGATGTGTTTGAAGAGAAAATTTAAAAACCCATGGAACTTATGCATGCTAATGGGAATGTTATTAGTATGAATGCTTTGAACACTATTGTTGCTAATGCTATGGAAGCATTTAAGCTTGGGGAGGTCGGTTTTAATGAAAATGATCTCTTTAGTCCTCCGGGTATTGAGGAGAAAGTTTATGTTGATTATGATATGCCTCCTATTTATGATGATTACAATGATAGTGGTCTTTTGGTGACGCCTAATATGGAGGATAAGTTTAATTATGATTACAATATGCCTCCTACACTTGATGAGAATAATAATGATAGCTACTTTGTTGAATTTGCTCCCACTACAACTAATAAAATTGATTATGCTTATGTGGAGAGTAATAATTTTATGCATGTGGCTCATGACAAGAATGTTTCATTTGATAGTTATATTGTTGAGTTTGTTCATGATGCTACTGAAAGTTATTATGAGAGAGGGAAACATGGTTATATGCATCTTAATAATATTAAGTTTCCCCTCCTTATGTTGAGAATTTTGAAGTTGCGCTTGTGTTGCCTTCCTATGCTCGTCACTTTGTTCTTCTTGAATTTATTTGTGTACAAGATTCCTTTTCATAGGAAGTGGGTTAGGCTTAAATGTGTTTTTAATTTGCTTCTTGATGCTCTCTTTTGCTTCAACTCTTATTTCTTGCGAGTGCATCATTAAAATTACTGAGCCCATCTTAATGGCTATAAAGAAAGCACTTCTTGGGAGATAACCCATGTGTTTATTTTACTACAGAACTTTTGTTTTATATTTGAGTCTTGGAAGTTGTTACTACTGTAGCAACCTCTCCTTATCTTTATTTTATTTCATTGTTGTGCCAAGTAAAGTCTTTGATAGCAAGGTTGATACTAGATTTGGATTTCTGCGAGAAACAGATTGCATACGTCACGAATTTGGGCAGGATTCTCTGTAGGTAACTCGGAAAAATCTGCCAATTTACGTGCGTGATCCTCGGATATGTACGCAACTTTCATTCAATTTGAGCATTTTCATCCGAGCAAGTCCAGTGCCTCTAAAAATTCGTCTTTACGGACTGTTCTGTTTTGACAGATTCTGCCTTTTATTTCGCATTGCCTCTTTTGCTTGTGTTGGATGGATTTCTTTGTTCCATTAACTTCCAGTAGCTTTGGGCAATGTCCGAAGTGTTAAGAATGATTGTGTCACCTCTCGAACATGTGAATTTTTCATTATGCACTAACCCTCTAATGAGTTGTTTTGAGTTTGGTGTGGAGGAAGTTTTCAAGGGTCAAGAGAGGAGGATGATATACTATGATCAAGAAGAGTGAAAAGTCTAAGCTTGGGGATGCCCCCGTGGTTCATCCCTGCATATTTCAAGAAGACTCAAGCGTCTAAGCTTGGGGATGCCCAAGGCATCCCCTTCTTCATCAACAATTTATCAGGTTTCTTCTCTTGAAACTATATTTTTATTCGGTCACATCTTATGTACTTTACTTGGAGCGTCTGTGTGATTTTATTTTCGTTTTGTTATTTTCATTGTTTGAATAAGTTCATCCTTGTGTGGGAGAGAGACACGCTCCACTGGTTCGTATGAACACATGCGTTCTTAGCTTTTAATGTTCATGGCGAAGGTTGAAAACTGCTTCGTTCATTGTTATTCGGTTGGTTAAGGAAATGTTGCATGTGGTAGTGGTATAATGAAACACTTGCATAATCTTGTGGATCATTGAGCTTTGATAACTTGATTCTTTGCAATCGTTTTGAGGTATTTAGATGGTAAGGCTTGCTGGATAAATAAGTTAAAATTAGTAGTGGATTGTTGTCTTTAAGCTTGTGCCGTACTACAAACTCTATTTAAATAGTTGAAGGTGTAGTTGGACTTGATAGCTTTCCATGTCTAAAGGTTCATCGTAATAACTAAGTTGTGCTGAAGGTCAGTGAAATTGTAATCATGCTCTTAATGTTGAACTCTGCTAGTCGTTTGCAATAAGCTTGTGAGTTCTTTTTGACTAATGTTAAGCTACGGTTTTTGGCACTTCCACCATCCATATTTGCTAGCCTCTTCGGTACTGTGCATTGCCTTTTGCTCACATTGAGAATTGTGCATACTTCGCCGGTACATCCAAACCCGTGGGAGGACTTTCTCTTGTTCTCCTACACATAAGCCTATACATCTCCTCAAAACAGCCACCATACCTACCTACCACAGCATTTCCATAGCTGTTCCGAGATATATTGCCATGCAACTTCCATTTTACATTACATGCCATGTTGTCATTTATTATTTGTATATTGCTTTGCATGATTCTATACAGAGGTTTACCCATGTTACGCTAGATCATTGCACATCCTGCTACATCGGCAGAGGCATACAGTTTCATACATCATGTTTTATTCGTTATGAGTTATTTGTACCAAAAAGTGTGTTGTCATATTAGGATGTTGCCCCTAAAAGTGAAAAGAGCCATGGAGGCCATCAAAAAGAGAAAAAGAAAAGAAAGAAAAAAAAATAGAAAAGAAAAAAAAAAAGAAAAAAAAGAGAATAAAGAAAAAGGGGCAGCATTACTATCTTTTATCCACACTTGTGCTCATGTTTTAGCACCTGCATATTCATAGTCATCATTTGTGCTAATGTCTAGCACGTACACTCCATATGAGAGAGTTTTCATGTTTTACTAGTATAACTATGTGGGGAATTTACACTATAGAACTTGGGTTGTATATTCCAATGATGAGCCTCCTCAAAAGTGCTCTAGGTCTTCGTGAGCAACCAAGTTGGATGCACCCCCACTAGTTCCATTGGAGAGCTTTCATACACATATAGCTCTATGTGCATCCGTTGCTTGGCAATCACTACTCCTTGCATAGCTTCGATTATAAGACTTCCTCTTGTCTAATAATCACTTATAGCTTTGTAAGACTTTCTTCCATTTGGCCTTCCAAACCCCCATTAACGTTCTTTATGCCATAACATCCTGGTGCTAATACCAAATGCTTGCGCTCACCGGTTGAGTAGACTTCGAAACGAGTTGATTCATGACGTTCATGTTTATGTTTACTTGATCGAATCCTTCTTATGTTGTAAAAATTTACTTGATGCTTGGAATGAAGGATAGAACTTCTACGCTGAATACTTAACACATCTTTAATGAACTTTGTACGGTTTCATGTCTTTGAAGCAATAGTTCATGAAAACTTCTAGCTTGTTTAACTCTTGCATTATCATCTCTTATATCAATATAGACATTTGCTTTGAGTGATTTGATCTCAGTTCACATGCTTTACATCATTATTGGATCAAGATTATGTTGGTAGCATGTCACTTAAGAAATTATTCTTGTTATCGTTTACCTACTCGAGGGCGAGTAGGAACTAAGCTTGGGGATGCTTGATACGTCTCAAACGTATCTATAATTTCTTATGTTCCATGATAGTTTTATGACAATACCTACATGTTTTGTTCACACTTTATATCGTTTTGATGCATTTTCCGGAACTAACCTATTGACGAGATGCCGAAGTGCCGGTTCTCGTTTTCTGCTGTTTTTGGTTTCAGAAATCCTAGTAAGGAAATATTCTCGGAATTGGACGAAATCAACGCCCAGCATCTTAGAATTCCACGAAGCTTGCAGAACACCCGAGAGGGACCAGAGGGGGGCCACAGGGCCACCACACGCTAGGCCGGCGCGGCCAGAGAGGGGGGCGCGCCACCCTGGTGTGTGGCCCCTCCGTAACCCCTCCGACTCCGCCTCTTCGCCTATAAGAAGCTCCCTGACCTAAATCTTCGATACGGAAAAGCCACGGTACGAGAAACCTTCCAGAGCCACCGCCATCGCGAAGCCAAGATCTGGGGGACAGGAGTCTCTGTTCCGGCACGCCGCCGGGACGGGGAAGTGCCCCCGGAAGGCTTCTCCATCAACACCACCGCCATCTTCATCACCGCTGCTGTCTCCCATGAGGAGGGAGTAGTTCTCCATCGAGGCTGAGGGCTCTACCGGTAGCTATGTGGTTAATCTCTCTCTCATGTACCCCAATACAATGATCTCATGAATTGCTTTGCATGATTGAGATCCATATGATGAGCTTTGTATCACTATTTGTCTATGTGCTACTCTTGTGATGTAATTAAAGTAGTCTATTCCTCCTTCATGATGTAATGGTGATAGTGTGTGCATCGTGTAGTTCTTGGCGTAGGTTATGATCATAATCTCTTGTAGGTTATGGAGTTAATTATTACTATGATAGTATTGATGTGATCTATTCCCCCTTCATAGTGTAAAGGTGACAGTGTGTATGCTATGTTAGTACTCGGTTTAAATTGCAAAGATCTATTATTCTCTAAGGTTACTTAAACATGAATACCGAATGTTGTGGCGCTTGTTAACTCCGGCATTGAGGTGCTCTTGTAGCCCTACACAACGAATGGTGTTTGCCATCCAACAAGAGTATATGTAGCACAAAGGAAGAGAACTTATTTATTATGTGATCAATGTTGAGAGTGTCCACTAGTGAAAGTAGGATCCCTAGGCCTTGTTTCCGAATATCGAATCTCCGTTTATTTACTGTTCTATTGCATGTTTACTCGCTGCCATATTTTATTCAGATTGCTATTGCTACTCATATACATCCATATTACTTGTATTTCACTATCTCTTCGCCGAACTAGTGCACCTATACATCTGACAAGTGTATTAGGTGTGTTGGGGACACAAGAGACTTCTTGTATCGTGATTGCGAGGGTTGCTTGAGAGGGATATCTTTGACCTCTTCCTCCCTGAGTTCGATAAACCTTGGGTGATCCACTTAAGGGAAACTTGCTGTTGTTCTACAAACCTCTGCTCTTGGAGGCCAAACACTGTCTACAAGAATAGAAGCACACGTAGACATCAGCCGCCGCTCAAACTTCGCTCCACCCCCGCTCGCGAGACACCATCCAGCGCCCCTGTCAAACGGATCCCTGGCCGGGCCACCCGGTCCAGACCGGCTCCCAGGCTGGTGCCAACCGGGCGCAGTACTGGGGCTCCATCCGGCCCAGGATCCGGTCTGGACCGGACGCGCCGGTCTCAGATCCGGTTGGTCCGGCCTGGACCCAACTTCTGTCCAATTTTGACACATCTTTTTGCTCCAAATTTTGACAACTTTCCGGAGCCCGTTTGGCTACAAACTTTAACAGCCATCTCACAATATTGTGACTCTAATTTTGACACCTTTTCCGAAATTTTTGTAACCCAACTTTTGACCGCTCGTTTTGACCCAACTTTTCGGGCATTGACTTAATTTGTCCGGTTTCCGATTTGGAGTGCATTGGTTGTCTATTTCTCTTCCGCGCCTACATCAACACCGCGACGACACCTTTGGCACCCCGGATCCCGGTGCAACTTCGACACCATCATCGTCGACACCATCGCAAGTTCGTGTGCTTGACACCGCCTAACCTTTTCACTAGGTATAACTTGCCCCCTTACACCTCGTAGCCAAACTTTCTTCCTTTGCGTACCTATCCCATTGAGAGTGGCTTTCCGAGCGTTGCGAAGCATTGCACAAGTGTCACGACCGTGAGAGGGTGTGTGTGTGCGTTGTGTTGAGCAAACCTCCGAAGCAAGCTCGGTGAGAAAGATACACAAAAGAAGAAAAAGTGTGACATATACATAGAAAAAAATAAAGCATCTAAGCACAGAAAAAAAGAGAAAAGAAAAGGAAATAGAAAAGAGTGTGTGTCCACCGATATCGAGAAGTGCAAAGCTTGTGAGCACTAAGAGAGATAAGAGAAGAGTGGCCCTTGTGCAAATCTTGTTGCTTCTATCTTGTGCAACCAAGCTACGGTCTCTCTTGTGTTGGCGTGACACCGAGCTTATAGTCTTCGTTAGGACCATTTTGTTACTTAGCTCACTTCCTTGGTCGCGCTAACCCCATTGTTCTTCCTTGTGTGTGTTTCCGTGTTTCCTTGACATAGATCACCACTTTTGACATTTGACTTTGGATTTTACCCACATTTGACAATAGACTTTTCCGTTGGTCTTTTTCGTTTGCTATTCACTCCACTCCTACCACATATAGAGTTCTTGGCCTTTTGCGTGTGTTTTGAGTGTGTGTGTGCGTACCCGGTACAATTTTGACTTTGCTCTTGACTTGAACCATTGTCTCGATATTATCTTGAAAGGTGAGATACTTGTGTAGTTTTCCTTCCACCATATACATACACCTTGCCTTGTGACTAACATGTATAGCGAAGAGGAGCCTACGGAGGACTACATGGACTACTATGAGGATGATAGCTCCGCAAGCACCGCGGATATGGAGACTCATGTGGAGCTCGACACCGACTATGGCTCCGCAAGCGTCGCCAACATGATCGACATCGAGGAGCTGTACACCGACAATGGCTCGCCAAGCATGGATGACATGGTGGAGCAACACCACGGGTACGACATCGAGACCATGGAGGAACCTCACCTCGACTCCACCATGAACAACACCAGCGCTTCCAAGTACCCCATCTTGGCCAATGGAGCCACATATGAAGATAGAGGACCTTCAAGACGGCGCCACCACGAGAGTGCTTATGCACATGATCATCTACATCGAGCTCGTCATATGGATCATCAAGAGCGTCCCCAACATGATCGTCATCGACACTCCTCTCCAAGCTCAACAAGGCGCCAAGAACATCATGCCAAGGCACGTGAGCCATCTCCTAGGCATGCCGAGGACCGTCATCGACTCACACCATCTCATGATAGTCGTCGACCACTACCACCTCATGGTCTCCATCGACATACGTCCCCACATGACCTTCGCCGACACAAGCCACCTCATGATCGCCAT
>NW_025900302.1:0-13415 GCF_022539505.1 Lolium rigidum
GCACCGAAGGATTCGGTTAGCCATGGCTTGTGTAAGCAAAGGTTGGGGGGAGTGTTCTCATCATAATAAAACTAAACTAAAAAGGCACTCCTTCATGGTATGTGATTGTTGGCAGGCACCCGAGGATTCGGTTAGCCATGGTTTGTGTAAGAAAGGTTGGAAGGAGTGCCACATAAAAATGCAAATAATTCATGGGAGCCGCTCTTGAAAGTCCGGTTGGCGAGGTAGTTGGTGTACCCATTACCATTCGTTGACAACAACAAACACCTCTCAAAATAATTTTACTCCTGCTTTACAAATGAAAAGCTCTAGCGCATGTTAATCCCTGCTTCCCTCTGCGAAGGGTCAATCTTTTACTTTTATGTTGTGTCTCCATACTTTCTTTGAGCACTTTCTTGAGAGCACAACTGTCATTCTTAGTATAATATGCTTGTCTCAAAATATGATTGATTGTGGTATAACTTTGATGCTTTTATCTTTGACAATCACTACTTCTAGTCTTTCTATGAACTCCGGAGGTGCCCGGGCATTTATGTTTTGCCGATCAAATACAGGCAAGCGAGATACCACTTTATCATACTCTTTTATGAACATTGCAATCCTGCTTATATACATGGTTCATGATGCTTATTATTAATTGTTGGTACCTTTCCATGGTTGACATAGCTATTGGATGATCTTATTTGCATGTATCTTATTATGAACTGCCTAAGTGTTAGCCATAGCATGAGAATATTTACATCATATGAACAAATGTGTTCGTGAAAGTTCTTTTATCGCTCGCTTGTTAATCGAATTGCTTGAGGACAAGCAATAAGCTAAGCTTGGGGGGAGTTGATACGTCCAAAACGTATCTACTTTCCCGAACACTTTTGCTATTGTTTTGCCTCTAATTTGTTTATTTTGGATGCAACTAACACGGACTAACGATGTTTTCAGCAGAACTGTTCTTGTGTCTCGTTTTTGTGCAGTAATCCAACTTTCAGGAAAAACCTCGGGATTTTGACAGAAGGCCCTATTTTCCCAGAATACTGACGGAGCCAGAAGGACAATTCAAGTGGAGGCCCGAGGGCCCCACACCATAAGGCGGCGCGGCCTAGGGGGGCCCGCGCGGCCCTATGGTGTGGCCCCCTCGGCCGGCCTCCGACGCCCTCCTTCGGACTACTTATTGGCCTCGACCTAAAAACGCACGGGGAGAAGTCGAAGTCGCCAGAAACCCTCCCGAACGCCGCCACATCGCGAAACTCCGTCTCGGGAGCCAGAAGTCTCCTATCTGGCACTCCGCCGGGACGGGGAATTGGAGGAGATCATCGCCGCCATCACCGCCAACGCCTCTCCATCAACCAGCCATGTTTCCCCCATCCATGTGTGAGTAATTCCCCCGCTGTAGACCGAAGGGGATGGTAGGGATTGGATGAGATTGGTCATGTAATAGCATAAGATTGTTAGGGCATAGTGCCTAGTGTCCGTAATTGGTACTTTGATGATATTGTTGCAACTTGTTATGCTTAATGCTTGTCACTAGGGCCCGAGTGCCATGATCTCAGATCTGAACATGTTATTGATTCATGAAGATATTTGGTGCGTAGTTGACGTGGGAGTTAGAAATCTTTGTGGTGTAGCTTTTCTTCAGTTCCCCGGCAACGGCGCCAGAAAATATGCTTGATGGCGTGTATTTCACACGTTCGTTGGGCAACCCCAAGAGGAAGGTATGATGAGCACAGCAGCAAGTTTTCCCTCGAGAAAGAAACCAAGGTTTATCGAACCAGGAGGAGCCAAGAAGCACGTTGAAGGTTGATGGCGGCGGGATGTAGTGCGGCGCAACACCGGAGATTCCGGCGCCAACGTGGAACCTGCACAACACAACCAAACTACTTTGCCCCAACGAAACGAGTGAGGTTGTCAATCTCACCGGCTTGCTCGTAACAAAGGATTAACCGTATTGTGTGGAAGATGATTGTTTGCAGAGAAAACGAGTAAAACAAGTATTGCAGTAGATTGTATTTCAAGTAAAGAGAATTGGACCGGGGTCCACAGTTCACTAGAGGTGTCTCTCCCATAAGACGAACAAGCATGTTGGGTGAACAAATTACGGTTGGGCAATTGACAAATAAAGAGAGCATGACAATGCACATACATATCATGATGAGTATAGTGAGATTTAATTGGGCATTACGACAAAGTACATAGACCGCCATCCAACTGCATCTATGCCTAAAAAGTCCACCTTCAGGTTATCATCCGAACCCCTCCAGTATTAAGTTGCTAAACAACGAGACAATTGCATTAAGTATGGTGCGTAATGTAATCAACAACTACATCCTTAGACATAGCATCAATGTTTTATCCCTAGTGGCAACAACACAACACAACCTTAGAACTTTCGTCACTCGTCCCGGTGTCAATGCGGGCATGAACCCACTATCGAGCATAAGTACTCCCTCTTGGAGTTAAAAGCATCTACTTGGCCAGAGCATCTACTAATAACGGAGAGCATGCAAGATCATAAACAACACATGTATAACTTTGATAATCAACATAACAAGTATTCTCTATTCATCGGATCCCAACAAACGCAACATATAGAATTACATATAGATGATCTTGATCATGATAGGCAGCTCACAAGATCCGACAATGATAGCACAATGGGGAGAAGACAACCATCTAGCTACTGCTATGGACCCATAGTCCAGGGGTAGACTACTCACACATCACACCGGAGGCGACCATGGCGGCGTAGAGTCCTCCGGGAGATGAATCCCCTCTCCGGCGGGGTGCCGGAGGCGATCTCCGGGATCCCCCGAGATGGGATCGGCGGCGACGGCGTCTCGCAATGTTTTCCGTATCGTGGCTCTCGGTACCGGGGGTTTCGTCACGGAGGCTATTTGTAGGCGGAAGGGCAAGTCGAGAGGCGGCACGGGGGGCCCACACCACGGGGCCGCGCGGCCAAGGGGGGCCGCGCCGCCCTAGGGTTTGGCTCCCCCGTGGCCCCTCTTCGTCTCGTCTTCGGTCTTCTGGAAGCTTCGTGAGAAAATAGGCCTCTGGGCTTTTATTTCGTCCAATTCCGAGAATATTTCTTTACTAGGATTTCTGAAACCAAAAACAGAAGAAAACAGCAACTGGCACTTCGGCATCTTGTTAATAGGTTAGTTCCAGAAAATGCACGAATATGATATAAAGTGTGCATAAAACATGTAGATAACATCAATAATGTGGCATGGAACACAAGAAATTATCGATACGTTGGAGACGTATCAGCATCCCCAAGCTTAGTTCTGCTCGTCCCGAGCGAGGTAAAACGATAACAAAGATAATTTCCGGAGTGACATGCCATCATAAACTTGATCATACTATTTGTAAAGCATATGTAGAGAATGCAGCGATCAAAACAATGGTGATGACATGAGTAAACAAGTGAATCATAAAGCAAAGACTTTTCATGAATAGCACTTCAAGACAAGCATCAATAAGTCTTGCATAAGAGTTAACTCATAAAGCAATAATTCAAAGTAAAGGTATTGAAGCAACACAAAAGAAGATTAAGTTTCAGCGGTTGCTTTCAACTTGTAACATATATATCTCATGGATATTGTCAACATAGAGTAATATAATAAGTGCAATAAGCAAGTATGTAGGAATCAATGCACAGTTCACACAAGTGTTTGCTTCTTGAGGTGGAGAGAAATAGGTGAACTGACTCAACATTGAAAGTAAAAGAATGGTCCTCATAGAGGAAAAGCATCGATTGCTATATTTGTGCTAGAGCTTTGGTTTTGAAAACATGAAACAATTTTGTCAACGGTAGTAATAAAGCATATGCATCATGTAAATTATATCTTATAAGTTGCAAGCCTCATGCATAGTGTACTAATAGTGCTCGCACCTTGTCCTAATTAGCTTGGACTACCTGGATTATCACCGCAATACATATGCTTTAACCAAGTATCACAAAGGGGTACCTCTATGCCGCCCTGTACAAAGGTCTAAGGAGAAAGCTCGCATTTGGATTTCTCGCTTTTGATTATTCTCAACTTAGACATCCATACCGGGACAACATAGACAACGAGATAATGGACTCCTCTTTTAATGCTTTAAGCATTCAACAACAATTAATTCTTTTCTCATTAGAGATTTGAGGATGTTTGTCCAAAACTGAAACTTCCACCATGGAACATGGCTTTAGTTAGCGGCCCAATGTTCTTCTCTCACAATATGCATGCTCAAACCATTCAACTCAGTGTAGATCGCCCTTACTTCCGACAAGACGAACATGCATAGCAACTCACATGAAATTCAACAATGAGTTGATGGCGTTCCCCGATAAACATGGTTATCGCACAACAAGCAACTTAATAAGAGATAAAGTGCATAATTACATATTCAATACCACAATAGTTTTTAAGCTATTTGTCCCATGAGCTACATATTGCAAAGGTAAATGATGGGATTTTAAAGGTAGCACTCAAGCAATTTACTTTGGAATGGCGGGAAAATACCATGTAGTATAGGTAGGTATGGTGGACACAAATGGCATAGTGGTTGGCTCAAGTATTTTGGATGCATGAGAAGTATTCCCTCTCGATACAAGGTTTAGGCTAGCAAGGTTATTTGAAACAAACACAAGGATGAACGGTACAGCAAAACTCACATAAAAGACATATTGTAAACATTATAAGACTCTATACCGTCTTCCTTGTTGTTCAAACTCAAAACTAGAAATTATCTAGACCTTAGAGAAACCAAATATGCAAACCAAATTTTAGCATGCTCTATGTATTTCTTCATTAATGGGTGCAAAGCATATGATGCAAGAGCTTAAACATGAGCACAACAATTGCCAAGTATCACATTACCCAAGACATTTATAGCAATTACTACATGTATCATTTTCCAATTCCAACCATATAACAATTTAACGAAGGAGAAACTTCGCCATGAATACTATGAGTAGAAACCAAGGACATATTTGTCCATATGCTACAGCGGAGTGTGTATCTCTCCCATAAAGTGAATGCTAGGATCCATTTTATTCAAACAAAACAAAAACAAAAACAAACCGACGCTCCAAGAAAAAGCACATAAGATGTGGCCGAATAAAAATGTAGTTTCGGGGGAGGAACCTGATAATTTGTTGATGAAGAAGGGGATGCCTTGGGCATCCCCAAGCTTAGACGCTTGAGTCTTCTTGATATATGCAGGGGTGAACCACCGGGTGCATCCCCAAGCTTAGAGCTTTCACTCTCCTTGATCATGTTGCATCATACTCTTCTCTTGATCCTTGAAAACTTCCTCCACACCAAACTCGAAACAACTCATTAGAGGGTTAGTGCACAATATAAATTGACATATTCAGAGGTGACACAATCATTCTTAACACTTCTGGACATTGCATAATGCTACTGGACATTAGTGGATCAAAGAAATTCATCCAACATAGCGAAAGAGGCAACGCGAAATAAAAGGCAGAATCTGTCAAGACAGAACAGTTCGTATTGACGAATTTTAAAATGGCACCAGACTTGCTCAAATGAAAATGCTCAAATTGAATGAAAGTTGCGTACATATCTGAGGATCATGCACGTAAATTGGCATAATTTTCTGAGCTTCCTGCAGGGCAGTGGGCTCAGATTCGTGACAGCAAAGAAATCTGGAACTGCGCAGTAATCCAAATCTAGTACTTACTTTTCTATCAACGGCTTAACTTGGCACAACAAAACTCAAAACTAAGATAAGGAGAGGTTGCTACAGTAGTAAACAACTTCCAAGACACAAAATAAAAACAAAGTACTGTAGGTAAAAACATGGGTTGTCTCCCATAAGCGCTTTTCTTTAACGCCTTTCAGCTAGGCGCAGAAAGTGTGTATCAAGTATTATCGAAGGGTGGTACTTCTACAGCGGGGTGTGGGTTCTTCTCAGCCAGGCATATTATATTAGATACATAAGTTTTAGCATCTCCCTTTTCATTAGTCTTAGGCGTGCTACTCTCATCAAACAAATTTTCAGGAACAAGCCAAGCATAATTATTTTCTAGTGCATCATTCATAGCTAGGAGCTTACATGGTATTGGTGCTTTGATCTCCCCTCCATCATCAATATTATTAGTGTATCTTATTCTATCCATATCCATCTTTTCAAGGAGACTAACAAAATTAGTAGGAGAACCAAGCATATTAAATTTAGCAAACACCTTTCTAGCTTCTCTTGCTAGACCACCAAATTCTCTAAGAAGGGTTTCTAATACAAAATCTTTCTTTTCCCCTTCTTCCATATCATCAAGTGTGAAAAACATGTGTTGGATTATAGGATTAAGATTAACAAATTTAGTTTCCAACAAGCGAACTAAATGCGCAGCAGCAATTTCATAAGTAGGCGCAAGATCTACCAAGTGTCTATCTTCAAAATTTTCAATGGTACTAACATGGTTGAAGAATTCTTCTATATTATTTCTCCCAACTATAGACCCTTGTCCTACCGGTATGTTCTTTGTGGTAAAATCAAAAGGAAACATGATGAAATAAGTAAAGTAAATGCAAGTAAACTAATTTTTTTGTGTTTTCGATATAGCAAACAAGATAGCAAATAAAGTAAAACTAGCAACTAATTTTTTTGTGATTTGATATAATGCAGCAAACAAAGTAGTAAATAAAATAAAGCAAGACAAAAACAAAGTAAAGAGATTGAGAAGTGGAGACTCCCCTTGCAGCGTGTCTTGATCTCCCCGGCAACGGCGCCAGAAAATATGTTGGTGCGTAGTTGACGTGGGAGTTAGAAATCTTTGTGGTGTAGCTTTTCTTCAGTTCCCCGGCAACGGCGCCAGAAAATATGCTTGATGGCGTGTATTTCACACGTTCGTTGGGCAACCCCAAGAGGAAGGTATGATGAGCACGAGCAGCAAGTTTTCCCTCGAGAAAGAAACCAAGGTTTATCGAACCAGGAGGAGCCAAGAAGCACGTTGAAGGTTGATGGCGGCGGGATGTAGTGCGGCGCAACACCGGAGATTCCGGCGCCAACGTGGAACCTGCACAACACAACCAAACTACTTTGCCCCAACGAAACAGTGAGGTTGTCAATCTCACCGGCTTGCTGTAACAAAGGATTAACCGTATTGTGTGGAAGATGATTGTTTGCGAGAAAACGAGTAAAACAAGTATTGCGATAGATTGTATTTCGAGTAAAGAGAATTGGACCGGGCTCCACAGTTCACTAGAGGTGTCTCTCCCATAAGACGAACGACATGTTGGGTGAACAAATTACGGTTGGGCAATTGACAAATAAAGAGAGCATGACAATGCACATACATATCATGATGAGTATAGTGAGATTTAATTGGGCATTACGACAAAGTACATAGACCGCCATCCAAGCTGCATCTATGCCTAAAAAGTCCACCTTCGAGGTTATCATCCGAACCCCCTCCAGGTATTAAGTTGCTAAACAACGGACAATTGCATTAAGTATGGTGCGTAATGTAATCAACAACTACATCCTTAGACATATCATCAATGTTTTATCCCTAGTGGCAACAGCACAACACAACCTGAGAACTTTCACGTCACTGTCCCGGTGTCAATGCGGGCATGAACCCACTATCGAGCATAAGTACTCCCTCTTGGAGTTAAAAGCATCTACTTGGCCGGAGCATCTACTAATAACGGAGAGCATGCAAGATCATAAACAACACATGTATAACTTTGATAATCAACATAACAAGTATTCTCTATTCATCGGATCCCAACAAACGCAACATATAGAATTACATATAGATGATCTTGATCATGATAGGCAGCTCACAAGATCCGACA
This sequence comes from Lolium rigidum, assembly GCF_022539505.1. NCBI lineage: Eukaryota > Viridiplantae > Streptophyta > Magnoliopsida > Poales > Poaceae > Lolium > Lolium rigidum. Next base: position 7,806 of record NW_025900302.1, read on the forward strand.
ATGATAGCACAATGGGGAGAAGACAACCATCTAGCTACTGCTATGGACCCATAGTCCAGGGGTAGACTACTCACACATCACACCGGAGGCGACCATGGCGGCGTAGAGTCCTCCGGGAGATGAATCCCCTCTCCGGCGGGTGCCGGAGGCGATCTCCGGGATCCCCCGAGATGGGATCGGCGGCGACGGCGTCTCGGTAATGTTTTCCGTATCGTGGCTCTCGGTACTGGGGGTTTCGTCACGGAGGCTATTTGTAGGCGGAAGGGCAAGTCAAGAGGCGGCACGGGGGCCCACACCACGGGGCCGCGCGGCCAAGGGGGCCGCGCCGCCCTAGGGTTTGGCTCCCCGTGGACCCTCTTCGTCTCGTCTTCGGTCTTCCGGAAGCTTCGTGAGAAAATAGGCCTCCGGGCTTTTATTTCGTCCAATTCCGAGAATATTTCTTTACTAGGATTTCGAAACCAAAAACAGCGAAAACGACAATCGGCACTTCGGCATCTTGTTAATAGGTTAGTTCCAGAAAATGCACGAATATGATATAAAGTGTGCATAAAACATGTAGATAACATCAATAATGTGGCATGGAACACAAGAAATTATCGATACGTTGGAGACGTATCAATATTCATTGTTTATGATCTTACCTGCAAGTTGTATACACATGTCGCTGTCCGGAACCAATGGCCCCGAAGTGACAGAAATTGGGACAACCGGAGGGGATGGTAGTGACGTGAGGATCACATGTGTTCACGGAGTGTTAATGCTTTGCTCCGGTACTCTATTAAAAGGAGTACCTTAATATCCGAGTAGTTTCCCTTGAGGCCCGGCTGCCACCGGCTGGTAGGACAAAAGATGTTGTGCAAGTTTCTCATTGCGAGCACGTACGACTATAATTGGAACACATGCCTATTGATTGATTAGTACTTGGATACCGTTTTATTATTATCCGCAAATGCCCTGCTATGATTGTTACATGAGTTTCTCTCATCCATGCAACGCCCGTCATCCGTCCCCGTGCCTACGGTATTTTAATCCTGCTTGTTTACTAAAATCACTATCTGCTGTCTTTGTTACTCTGCTGCTTGTTATTTTACTACTCGCTATAAAGCTGATTACTTCGATAAACTCTTGCGAGCAAGTCTGTTTCCAGGTGCAGCTGAATTGACAACTCCGCTGTTAAGGCTTTCAAGTATTCTTTGTCTCCCCTTGTGTAGAATCAATAAATTGGGTTTTATTTCCCGCGAAGACTGTTGCGATCCCCTATACTTGTGGGTCATCACTCGTCGTTCCTCATCCTCGACAAAGATGATCTCCGCACCGGCCCCTCATCCTCCTCAATGACAACCTTCTTTTCTCGGTTGACATAATCTTCCGGAGTGTACCGTTTTGGAGCATTGCCCCTTGGCTTCAATTGGTAAGCTGACCGTGGGGCTTGCTTGGAGGTATGCTTTGACTCAGAATCAAGTCGTCGTCAGGAGGAATCTTCACAAACATGAACACATGAGATTACAAAAGTTGAAATTAGTAAGAACATGTTTGACAGCAACAAAATAGTCCATACCTGCGGTTCTTCAGAAGAGGAGGATGTAGGGATTTCGCCTTCGCGGCAACCTAGCAAGTTCGCTAACCGCCGCATCTTTCGTGCAATGTTCTGCGTCATGGAACTCATGGTTACAAAACCACCAGAACATAATAGCGTACATTCAAAGTTGGTGATCATACCTCTCGTCATACGGTATATCCACTGTGCCATGGTAACGAATCTTCAAAGGGTGAAGATCCGTTCCCCTCTCCGTCATATGAACAGCCCGGTGCTCCCTGTCGTACTCTTCATCCAGAAGCCACACCATCCTACATGTTTACACAACCATGTTATGAGTCATTCCACTATACATGAGAGTTCATATCCAAATACATCACACATACATCACACATACATGAGAGTTCATATCCAAATACATCACACATACATGAGAGTTCATATCCAAATACATCACACATATGAATTTCGTAAGACATACCATTCCTAGGCACATAATAAACATATGTAAGACAATAGAATAGGCATTTGCTAAGCTCCAATTTTGCCTTTCACCACATACATACATATGTAAGACAATATATCTAACTTTCGAATCACCCATACATACACACATTTGAATGCAACAAATTTGAATAGGCATTTGCTAGGCATATGTAACAAATTTGAATGCATTTGCTAGGCAAATACTAGACATTTCAACACATACATACATACATAGGGGTTTCAACACATACATGTAAAATTTCATATCTAGGGTTCCAACAAATCTTTGGTTCAAACACATATACTACAATGTAGATTCCACCAACATTAATTTCCATATCAATGGTTCATATCCAAATCCACCAATATAAGTTTCCATGTCTAGGGTTCATACCCAAATCTACCAAATCCACCAACACTAGTGGATGAATCGGAGGGAATCGAAGGGGAATACCTTGAGGAATGGAGGAGGAATGACTTGCCCGGATAGATCTGACGAATCCTTGGTCGATTTGGTGGAGGGGCCGAAGGGGAGGCGGGCGGCGGCGGCGGTTGGGGAGGAGAAAGAGAGAAGAAGAGAGAAGAACTGGCTGGGTCGGGCTGGGCGCGGGCGCGGGCGCCACACTTAAGTGAACGTGTGGCGCCCGTGGCATCGGCGCCACACATGCTAGTGTGGCGCCCGTGTCATCGGCGCCACAAGTAGAGGTTCGCCAAAACGGCTAAGTCCCAGACGAATTGTCTCACAGTATGTTTTGGGCAATTGTAAGGGCAAGTGTGGCGCCGATGGGAGGGGCGCCACACATGCTGCCACGTCGGATGGGCGCACCAGCTCAGCGTCGATGGCGCCACGTCGCTGGGTTTGGCGCCGGCAGGAGGGGCGCCACACTGGCATGTGTGGCGTCCATGAGAGGGGCACCACACAAAAGGGTTAGAGCATCTCCAGTCGCGTCCCCCAAACCGTCCCCCAAAGGGATTTGGGGCGCGTCGGACAAAAAAAGCGTTCCAGCCGCGTCCCCCAAAGCCCTTTTTGTCCGGCGCGCCCCCATTCGGTGTCCGGCGCCCCGAGCCCGTCCCCGTCCCACGGGGGACGCACCGGGGACGCCGGACACAACGAAGCGAGGCGGGGAGTGGCGGGGCCGACCCGTCGGCGGCACAATTAATTTAAACCTAACCGTCGCCTACCTCGCGACGGAAGTTGTTGGCGCGCAGCGACGGTGCGGTTCCGCGAGAGGGCGCAGCGACGCGTCCCGTCGCGCCTAGCTCGCGTGTCGGCGTTAATGAGCGCCACCGCTCCTCCGCCTCCCTCCGGCCTATAAAAAGGGGCGCCTCTCATCGTCCCTCTCACACACAAACCCTAGCGCCTCTCTCCCAAACCCTAGCCGCCACCATCTCTCAACAAGACTCGACGCTATGTCTGGTAGAGGCGGACCTCGCGGCCGCGGCTGTGGTCGTGGTCGTGGCCGCGGCGTAGCTGAACGCTCGCCGTCGCCTTCCACGCCGCCGCCTTCATCATCGTCGGAGATGGACGTGGAGCCGGACGTCCTGTTCGAGTTCGTCCACGTCCTCAAGGGCGACCCGCGCGGCATCCGGAGGCTGCCGGACTCCTTCGCCGAGTACGTCGGCGGCGTACGCCCGCGCACGATGCATCTGCGGGAGCATTCGTGCGGCTACTGCCGGTGGATCGTCAAGGCGATCTACGACGCGCGCGGCAAGATGTACCTCAACATCGGCTGGGAGAAGTTCGCGCGCCACCACAGCCTCCAAGCCGGCTTCATCCTCGTGTTCTCCTACTTGGGCAACGGGGACATGAAAGTCAAGGTCTTCGACGAGAGGCGCCGCCTCCGGGACTACCACGTCGACAGGGGACGACGACGGCACCGACGAGGAGGACGGCGGAATGAGTGTTGTTTCTTCGCAGCGAATACGTGCACGGAGGTTTCTGCCTGTTCGCCTCATCGGTAGAACCAACAAGGGCACCATCCTCCCGCTGGATTTTCCGAGTTTAGGTGACTGGGTGTGCCCTCGAGTGTTCTTTCTTAGCAGCGAACACACGAAACCTTCGATGCACGGCCTAGTTAGGTTTAGTTTCTTTGCAATATTTTATATTTGTGTCCACCATGGTTCAAACTATGTATTAGTTTGTGGAAAACCATGTTCCAAACTGTGTTTTCGTGTAAACCACGTTCCAAATTATGTATTAGTTTGTGGAAATTGAAATAAAAATGCCAGAAAAATTATTTTAAATGTTTGGGGGCGGCGTTTGGGGGACGCGGCTGGGGAGCGACGTCCCCCAAACGCGGCACGAACGAAACACGTCCCCCAAACGCTCAATCCGGCGCGGTTTGGGGGACGGTTTGGGGGACGCGACTGGAGATGCTCTTAGACGAGTGAAATAGTTTCGCCGGAGGGTTAGTCTGTGCTTTTCTTCTACTTTTAGGTTATTTTTGTGCAAATAGCCCCGGAGAAAAGTCGGGCGAAGCAAGACTTCACTTTTCTGGGCGTCGCGACTCGCTTGTCCGGCCAGGATAAGAAAAGGAGAAAACAAATCTGCGCTGCCAGCGTTGTCCCTGGGGTCAACTTTCAAGTGGAACATATGCTAGCGCAGGCATATGGACAACCAGACAGAGCAACTATTCAGGTGTAGTAACTTTTTCGTGAAGTAGAATTCGAATCGAGGAGCCCTGGCCGCATCAGAAGTACCGATGGGCAATGGAACTGCAAAAGCAAAGTCGCATCGGCGTAAACGAGACTCGCGATGGATACGTGACACGTCGAGGCACACCAAACGAACCGTTCACACATCGCCTGACTCGGATAGATATGGAGGCTCCACAGTGGAGGACGGCGTTCTGCTGTACCGGCCGGTGACGAATCTCCACGTAGTAGTTCGATGCATGAAAAATCAAGAAAACGCCGCCCACGGAACAGTTGATCGAGCAGTATATGACCCCTAGAAATATTTTTGTCTGTTTGTTAAGGCAGCTGATTTATGCACAAATTTCTAAAAGAGCCCGTGGTTCCTATTTGGTGTTGAGATATTAACCCTGACAACATTCTTGACGTCGTACAAACGACGAGTCACTAGTTAACGATCTCATTCGTTTAAGTACCGCCTCACGTCATACAATAACGATGTATAACACAACACGGGTCATACGGAGAACGTACGGATGGTGGACCTACATCAAAATTACCATCGTATCCCCACTTACGAATATGTATGGAAAGATCTCCACCATTGTTGTGTTTGACGTGCCCATAATTTTTCCAAGGAAGGAGCACCGGAGTAGAAGCGTTTAAACAGGTAGATTTTTATCCATATGAGGACAAATGCGTCACGAAAATTTCAACGTGGAATGGCAAATATATCACCACTGCCGGGAACAACCCTTGTGCGATTGGTCATATCATCACAAGCAACCTAAGACGCGGAGCAACCGAGACAAAAACGGTTCACCTTTTGTGATGACCCAGCGTACCACTGCATGGTGTAGTACACAAGTCGTTGACATAACACAAGTGAAACACCGTTCCACTCATATTACATCTCTCAGAGTGGTACAACAGAAACATATGCGAGTCCAAGG
>NW_025900303.1:0-26148 GCF_022539505.1 Lolium rigidum
GTTAACTAGTACCTGATCCGTCAGATGAACTAGCCCCAATTACCATTATCCCTGTACAATATAGAAATTTATATAAAGAAATACAGAAAAGTGTAAGTTGTCGAGTAAAAATAAGCAGTGGAGATTTTCCCTGACTCTGCGATTCAAGCAAAATCTCGGGGGCTACTGACATAGGCATCCCAAATGGGCCTGCCGAAGATAGTACCCGGGGTTTGTTGAAGGCCCATTACCCGAAGAATAAAAAGACTCGGAAGCCCAAGATAGTATTAAGGAAAGCTAGAGTTGTAATAGAAAGTCTTATTTGTAATCTTACGGGATGAGTTAGAAACCTTCCCGGACTTTGTAACTTGTACAGCACGAATCCCTCGGCTCCGCCTCCTATATAAGGGGGAGTCGAGGGACGCAGAGATCATCGAATCATTGTTTATAAACCCTAGTTTTCATATTCGTCGGGTACTTTTCGGCTGAAACCTTCGAGATCTACTTGCCCTCTACATCCAACTAAAACCCAAGTCTACAATCTGTAGGCATTGACAAGTTAATCCCTTGTCACCGATGGCAGCGGCTGCGCGGCGACGCATTCGGGTGGCGCGAGCAGCAGCACCAGCAGCCGAGGCAGCAGCTAGGGGAGGGAGGAGGGCGGCTGCAGCGTCGGCGGGGGGAGGCGGTGGCGTCGGCGGGGGGCGGCAGCATCGGCGGGGGGCGGCAGCGTCGAGCGTGGCTGGTGGCAGGATGTGGCGGCGACGTGCTACCGTGGGTGGCGGCGGCGGCGAGGGGAAAAGGGGTGGTGCGTGCTGCTGTTTCTGTGTGGAGGAGAAGGGTTCGGGCCCGACCGTTCCCACCTTATCCGCTGCCTTTGCCGTGCGAGCTCCCTTTGCCGTGCGGCAAAGGAACGTTGCCGTGCGGGCGAAACGGTGCCGTGCGCTTTTGCGCGGCAAAGATCTTTGCCGTGCGCTTTTGCACGGCAGAGGTCTTTGCCGTGCGTTTGTGCACGGCAACGACTTTTTTTTTACAATTCAACAATGTTTTCTTTTAATTTTACCACTTTTATTGAACATTTAATTTTATTTCAAATTAAATTAAACCTGTTTTTCCAACATGAGTAATATTTTATAATGTTCTTATCATGTTTTCTTAAAGCTATAGGGGTGCAAACTCGATCGCATACCTTGCACGGCGTAATCTATAGGGTAGATCCACCGGGGCGCATATGTGTGCCCCGGCGTACACATACCGCTCTTTTGGGGAGGAGGGGGAGAACAACCGCCGGAGCACCGAAACCCTAACCCTAAACCTAAACCCTAAACTACACGTGCTGACACCGGAGCACCGAAAACCTAAACCCTAGCCCTAACCCTACACCTAACCCTAACCAGTAGATCCGGCTCACCGTCGATCGTGTGATAATGGCTCGAGCTGCGTGTGTATGTACCAAAGGGTCCCAATCTTGGTTCTCCATGTGTATATGTCCTAAACAAACCTAAAAGAATGAAAAAGTACATTGGTGCACCCTCGCGCGGAGAAATCTAGGGGGGTAGACCCGTCGGGGCACACGTTCCGCTGTTTTGGGGGGAGGAGGGGGAGAACGACCGCCGGAGCACCGGAACCCCACCAAATCTTGCATGTGGGCCTATGATATGTGTCAAAGTGTGGTGCAAGGTCTAATGGTGCAAAAGTAGCTCCCCTAAACCCTAAACCCTAAAGCCGGGGAGGCTTCGTGCCCTAAACCCCTCTAAACCCCTAAACCACAACACCGGAGCTGCAGAACCATGCATCATAAACCCTATCCCTAACCCTAAACCCTAAACCTATACCTAACCATAAATACTTACCTTTAAAATAAACCCTAGCCCTACCCCCTAAACCCTAGCCCTAACCCTACACCTAACCCTAACCAGTAGATCCGGCTCACCGTCGATCGTGTGATAATGGCTCGAGCTGCGTGTGTATGTGACAAAGGGTCCCAATATTGGTTCTACATGTGTATATGTCCTAAACAAACCTAAAAGAATGAAAAAGTACATTGGTGCACCCTCGCACGGAGAAATCTAGGGGGTAGACCCGCCGGGGCACACATTCCGCTGTTTGGGGGGAGGAGGGGGAGAACGACCGCCGGAGCACCGGAACCCCACCAAATCTTGCATGTGGGCCTATGCTATGTGTCAAAGTGTGGTGCAAGGTCTAATGGTGCAAAAGTAGCTCCCCTAAACCCTAGACCCTAGCCCTAACCCTACGCCGAACCCTAACTAGTAGATCAGGCACACCGTCGATCGTGTGATAATGGCTCGAGCTGCGGGTGTATGTGCCAAAGGGTCCCAATCTTGGTTCTCCATGTGTATATGTCCTAAACAAACCTAAAAGAATGAAAAAGTACATTGGTGCACCCTCACGCGGAGAAATCTAGGGGGGTAGACCCGCCGGGCACTACGTTCCGCTGTTTTGGGGGGAGGAGGGGGAGAATGACCGCCGGAGCACCGGAACCCCACCAAATCTTGCATGTGGGCCTATGATATGTGTCAAAATGTGGTGCAAGGTCTAATGGTGCAAAAGTAGCTCCCCTAAACCCTAAACCCTAAGCCGGGAGGCTTCGTGCCCTAAACCCCTCTAAACCCCTAAACCACAACACCGAGACAGCGAGAACCATGCATCATAAACCCTAACCCTAACCCTAAACCCTAAACCTATACCTAACCATAAATACTTACCTTTAAACTAAACCCTAGCCCTACCCCTAAACCCTAGCCCTAACCCTACACCTAACCCTAACCGATAGATCCGGCTCACCGTCGATCGTGTGATAATGGCTCGAGCTGCGTATGTATGTGACAAAGGGTCCCAATATTGGTTCTCCATGTGTATATGTACTAAACAAACCTAAAAGAATGAAAAAGTACATTGGTGCACCCTCGCGCGGAGAAATCTAGGGGGGTAGACCCGCCGGGGTACACGTTCCGCTGTTTTAGGGGGAAGAGGGGGAGAACGACCGCCGGAGCACCGGAACCCCACCAAATCTTGCATGTGGGCCTATGCTATGTGTAAAAGTGTGGTGCAAGGTGTAATGGTGCAAAAGTAGCTCCCCTAAACCCTAGACCCTAGCCCTAACCCTACGCCGAACCCTAACTAGTAGATCAGGCACACCGTCGATCGTGTGATAATGGCTCGAGCTGCGGGTGTATGTGTGATACGTCTCCGACGTATCGATAATTTCTTATGTTCTATGCCATATTATTGATGATACCTACATGTTTTATGCACACTTTATGTCATAGTCGTGCATTTTCAGGAACTAACCTATTAACAAGATGCCGAAGTGCAGTTCTCGTTTTATGCTGTTTTTGGTTTCAGAAATCCTAGTAACGAAATATTCTCGGAATTGGACGAAACGAAGACCCAGGGGCCTATTTTTCCACGGAGCTTCCAGAAGACCGAAGAACATACAAAGTGGGGCCACGAGGTGGCCAAACCACATGGCGGCGCGGCCAAGGGGGGGCCCGCACCGCCCTGTGGTGTGGGCCCCTCGTCTGGCCCCCGACTCTGCACTTCCGCCTACTTAAAGCCTCCGTCGCGAAACCCCTGAGGCGAAAAACCACGATACGGAAAACCTTCCAGAGACGCCGCCGCCGCCGATCCCATCTCGGGGGATCCTGGAGATCTCCTCCGGCACCCTGCCGGAGAGGGGATTCATCTCCCGGAGGACTCTACACCGCCATGGTCGCCTCCGGAGTGATGAGTGAGTAGTTCACCCCTGGACTATGGGTCCATAGCAGTAGCTAGATGGTTGTCTTCTCCTCATTGTGCTTCATTGTTGGATCTTGTGAGCTGCCTAACATGATCAAGATCATCTATCTGTAATACTCTATGTTGTGTTTGTCGGGATCCGATGGATAGAGAATACCATGTTATGTTAATTATCAAGTTATTACATATGTGTTGTTTATGATCTTGCATGCTCTCCGTTACTAGTAGAGGCTCGGCCAAGTTTTTACTTTTAACTCCAAGAGGGAGTACTTATGCTCGATAGTGGGTTCATGCCTGCATTGACACACGGGACGAGTGACGGAAAGTTCTAAGGTTGTGTTGTGCTTGTTGCCACTAGGGATAAAACATTGGCGCTATGTCCGAGGATGTAGTTGTTGATTACATTACGCACCATACTTAATGCAATTGTACTGTTGCTTTGCAACTTAATACTTGGAGGGGGTTCGGATGATAACTCTGAAGGTGGACTTTTTAGGCATAGATGCAGTTGGATGGCGGTCTATGTACTTTGTCGTAATGCCCAATTAAATCTCACTATACTTATCATGTCATGTATGTGCATTGTTATGCCCTCTCTATTTGTCAATTGCCCGACTGTAATTTGTTCACCCAACATGCTTTTATCTTATGGGAGAGACACCTCTAGTGAACTGTGGACCCCGGTCCATTCTTTTAATACTGAAATACAAATCTGCGCAATACTTGTTTTTATCGTTTTCTCTGCAAACAATCATCTTCCACACAATACGGTTAATCCTTTGTTACAGCAAGCCGGTGAGATTGACAACCTCACTGTTTCGTTGGGGCAAAGTACTTTGGTTGTGTTGTGCAGGTTCCACGTTGGCGCCGAATCTCCGGTGTTGCGCCGCACTACATCCCGCCGCCATCAACCTTCAACGTGCTTCTTGACTCCTACTGGTTCGATTAAACCTTGGTTTCTTACTGAGGGAAACTTGCCGCTGTGCGCATCACACCTTCCTCTTGGGGTTCCCAACGGACGTGTCAACTACACGCATCAATGTGCCAAAGGGTCCCAATCTTGGTTCTCCATGTGTATATGTCCTAAACAAACCTAAAAGAATGAAAAAGTACATTGGTGCACCCTGCGCGGAGAAATCTAGGGGGTAGACCCGCCGGAGCACTACGTTCCGCTGTTTTGGGGGAGGAGGGGAGAACGACCGCCGGAGCACCGGAACCCCACCAAATCTTGCATGTGGGCCTATGATATGTGTCAAAATGTGGTGCAAGGTCTAATGGTGCAAAAGTAGCTACCCTAAACCCTAAACCCTAAGCCGGGAGGCTTCGTGCCCTAAACCCCTCTAAACCCCTAAACCACAACACCGGAGCTGCAGAACCATGCATCATAAACCCTAACCCTAACCCTAAACCCTAAACCTATACCTAACCATAAATACTTACCTTTAAACTAAACCCTAGCCCTACCCCTAAACCCTAGCCCTAACCCTACACCTAACCCTAACCAGTAGATCCGGCTCACCGTCGATCGTGTGATAATGGCTCGAGCTGCGTGTGTATGTGACAAAGGGTCCCAATCTTGGTTCTCCATGTGTATATGTCCTAAACAAACCTAAAAGAATGAAAAAGTACATTGGTGCACCCTCACGCGGAGAAATCTAGGGGGGTAGACCCGCGGGAGCACACGTTACCGTTGTTTTGGTGGGAGGAGGGGAGAACGACCGCCGGAGCACCGGAACCCCACCAAATCTTGCATGTGGGCCTATGATATGTGTCAAAGTGTGGTGCAAGGTCTAATGGTGCAAAAGTAGCTCCCCTAAACCCTAAACCCTAAACTGGGGAGGCTTCGTGCCCTAAACCCCTCTAAACCCCTAAACCACAACACGGAGGCTGCAGAACCATGCATCATAAACCCTAACCCTAACCCTAAACCCTAAACCTATACCTAACCATAAATACTTACCTTTAAACTAAACCCTAGCCCTACCCCTAAACCCTAGCCCTAACCCTACACCTAACCCTAACCAAGAGATCCGGCTCACCGTCGATCGTGTGATAATGGCTCGAGCTGCGTGTGTATGTGACAAAGGGTCCCAATATTGGTTCTCCATGTGTATATGTCCTAAGAAAACCTAAAAGAATGAAAAAGTACATTGGTGCACCCTCGCGCGGAGAAATCTAGGGGGTAGACCCGCCGGGGTACACGTTCCGTCGTTTTGGGGGGAGGAGGGGAGAACGACCGTCGGAGCACCGGAACCCCACCAAATCTTGCATGTGGGCCTATGCTATGTGTCAAAGTGTGGTGCAAGGTCTAATGGTGCAAAAGTAGCTCCCCTAAACCCTAGACCCTAGCCCTAACCCTACGCCGAACCCTAACTAGTAGATCGAGCACACCGTCGATCGTGTGATAATGGCTCGAGCTGCGGGTGTATGTGCCAAAGGGTCCCAATCTTGGTTCTCCATGTGTATATGTCCTAAACAAACCTAAAAGAATGAAAAAGTACATTGGTGCACCCTCACGCGGAGAAATCTAGGGGGGTAGACCCGCCGGGGCACACGTTCCGCTGTTTTGGGGGGAGGAGGGGGGAACGACCGCCGGAGCACCGGAACCCCACCAAATCTTGCATGTGGGCCTATGATATGTGTCAAAGTGTGGTGCAAGGTCTAATGGTGCAAAAGTAGCTCCCCTAAACCCTAAACCCTAAGCCGGGGAGGCTTCGTGCCCTAAACCCCTCTAAACCCCTAAACCACAACACCGGAGCTGCAGAACCATGCATCATAAACCCTAACCCTAACCCTAAACCCTAAACCTATACCTAACCATAAATAGTTACCTTTAAACTAAACCCTAGCCCTACCCCCTAAACCCTAGCCCTAACCCTACACCTAACCCTAACCGATAGATCCGGCTCACCGTCGATCGTGTGATAATGGCTCGAGCTGCGTGTGTATGTGACAAAGGGTCCCAATATTGGTTCTCCATGTGTATATGTCCTAAGCAAACCTAAAAGAATGAAAAAGTACATTGGTGCACCCTCGCGCGGAGAAATCTAGGGGGGTAGACCCGCCGGGGTACACGTTCCGCTGTTTTGGGGGGAGGAGGGGGAGAACGACCGCTGGAGCACCGGAACCCCACCAAATCTTGCATGTGGGCCTATGCTATGTGTCAAAGTGTGGTGCAAGGTCTAATGGTGCAAAAGTAGCTCCCCTAAACCCTAGACCCTAGCCCTAACCCTACGCCGAACCCTAACTAGTAGATCGAGCACACCGTCGATCGTGTGATAATGGCTCGAGCTGCGGGTGTATGTGCCAAAGGGTCCCAATCTTGGTTCTCCATGTGTATATGTCCTAAACAAACCTAAAAGAATGAAAAAGTACATTGGTGCACCCTCGCGCGGAGAAATCTAGGGGTAGACCCGCCGGAGCACACGTTCACTGTTTTGGGGGAGGAGGGGGAGAACGACCGCCGGAGCACCGGAACCCCACCAAATCTTGCATGTGGGCCTATGATATGTGTCAAAGTGTGGTGCAAGGTCTAATGGTGCAAAAGTAGCTCCCCTAAACCCTAAACCCTAAGCCGGGAGGCTTCGTGCCCTAAACCCCTCTAAACCCCTAAACCACAACACCGAGGCTGCAGAACCATGCATCATAAACCCTAACCCTAACCCTAAACCCTAAACCTATACCTAACCATAAATACTTACCTTTAAACTAAACCCTAGCCCTACCCCTAAACCCTAGCCCTAACCCTACACCTAACCCTAACCAGTAGATCCGAGCTCACCGTCGATCGTGTGATAATGGCTCGAGCTGCGTGTGTATGTGACAAAGGGTCCCAATCTTGGTTCTCCATGTGTATATGTCCTAAACAAACCTAAAAGAATGAAAAAGTACATTGGTGCACCCTCGGGCGGAGAAATCTAGGGGGTAGACCCGCCGGGGGTACACGTTCCGCTGTTTTGGGGGGAGGAGGGGGAGAACGACCGCCGGAGCACCGGAACCCCACCAAATCTTGCATGTGGGCCTATGCTATGTGTCAAAGTGTGGTGCAAGGTCTAATGGTGCAAAAGTAGCTCCCCTAAACCCTAGACCCTAGCCCTAACCCTACGCCGAACCCTAACTAGTAGATCAGGCACACCGTCGATCGTGTGATAATGGCTCGAGCTGCGGGTGTATGTGCCAAAGGGTCCCAATCTTGGTTCTCCATGTGTATATGTCCTAAACAAACCTAAAAGAATGAAAAAGTACATTGGTGCACCCTCACGCGGAGAAATCTAGGGGGGTAGACCCGCCGGGGCACACGTTCCGCTGTTTTGGGGGGGAGGAGGGGGAGAATGACCGCCGGAGCACCGGAACCCCACCAAATCTTGCATGTGGGCCTATGATATGTGTCAAAATGTGGTGCAAGGTCTAATGGTGCAAAAGTAGCTCCCCTAAACCCTAAACCCTAAACTGGGGAGGCTTCGTGCCCTAAACCCCTCTAAACCCCTAAACCACAACACCGGAGCTGCAGAACCATGCATCATAAACCCTAACCCTAACCCTAAACCCTAAACCTATACCTAACCATAAATACTTACCTTTAAACTAAACCCTAGCCCTACCCCCTAAACCCTAGCCCTAACCCTACACCTAACCCTAACCAGTAGATCCGGCTCACCGTCGATCGTGTGATAATGGCTCGAGCTGCGTATGTATGTGACAAAGGGTCCCAATATTGGTTCTGGTAGACCCGCCGGGGTACACGTTCCGCTGTTTTAGGGGGAAGAGGGGGAGAACGACCGCCGGAGCACCGGAACCCCACCAAATCTTGCATGTGGGCCTATGCTATGTGTACAAGAGTGGTGCAAGGTGTAATGGTGCAAAAGTAGCTCCCCTAAACCCTAGACCCTAGCCCTAACCCTACGTCGAACCCTAACTAGTAGATCAGGCACACCGTCGATCGTGTGATAATGGCTCGAGCTGCGGGTGTATGTGTGATACGTCTCCGACGTATCGATAATTTCTTATGTTCTATGCCATATTATTGATGATACCTACATGTTTTATGCACACTTTATGTCATATTCGTGCATTTTCAGGAACTAACCTATTAACAAGATGCCGAAGTGCCGGTTCTCGTTTTCTCGCTGTTTTTGGTTTCAGAAATCCTAGTAACGAAATATTCTCGGAATTGGATGAAACGAAGACCCAGGGGCCTATTCTTCCACGGAGCTTCCAGAAGACCGAAGAACATACAAAGTGGGGCCACGAGGTGGCCAAACCACATGGCGGCGCGGCCAAGGGGGGGCCCGCACCGCCCTGTGGTGTGGGCCCCTCGTCTGGCCCCCGACTCTGCCCTTCCGCCTACTTAAAGCCTCCGTCGCGAAACCCCTGAGGCGAAAAACCACGATACGGAAAACCTTCCAGAGACGCCGCCGCCGCCGATCCCATCTCGGGGGATCCTGGAGATCTCCTCCGGCACCCTGCCGGAGAGGGATTCATCTCCCGGAGGACTCTACACCGCCATGGTCGCCTCCGGAGTGATGAGTGAGTAGTTCACCCCCGGACTATGGGTCCATAGCAGTAGCTAGATGGTTGTCTTCTCCTCATTGTGCTTAATTGTTGGATCTTGTGAGCTGCCTAACATGATCAAGATCATCTATCCGTAATACTCTATGTTGTGTTTGTCGGGATCCGATGGATAGAGAATACCATGTTATGTTAATTATCAAGTTATTACATATGTGTTGTTTATGATCTTGCATGCTCTCCGTTACTAGTAGAGGCTCTGGCCAAGTTTTTACTTTTAACTCCAAGAGGGAGTACTTATGCTCGATAGTGGGTTCATGCCTGCATTGACACCGGGACGATGACATGAAAGTTCTAAGGTTGTGTTGTGCTTGTTGCCACTAGGGATAAAACATTGGCGCTATGTCCGAGGATGTAGTTGTTGATTACATTACGCACCATACTTAATGCAATTGTCCGTTGCTTTGCAACTTAATACCTGGAGGGGTTCGGATGATAACTCTGAAGGTGGACTTTTTAGGCATAGATGCGAGTTGGATGGCGGTCTATGTACTTTGTCGTAATGCCCAATTAAATCTCACTATACTTATCATGTCATGTATGTGCAGTGTTATGCCCTCTCTATTGGTCAATTGCCCGACTGTAATTTGTTCACCCAACATGCTTTTATCTTATGGGAGAGACACCTCTAGTGAACTGTGGACGCCGGTCCATTCTTTTAATACTGAAATACAAATCTGTCTGCAATACTTGTTTTTACTTGTTTTCTCTCGCAAACAATCATCTTCCACACAATACGGTTAATCCTTTGTTACAGCAAGCCGGTGAGATTGACAACCTCATCGTTTCGTTGGGGCAAAGTACTTTGGTTGTGTTGTGCAGGTTCCACGTTGGCGCCGGAATCTCTGGTGTTGCGCCGCACTACATCCCGCCGCCATCAACCTTCAACGTGCTTCTTGACTCCTACTCGGTTCGATTAAACCTTGGTTTCTTACCGAGGAAACTTGCCGCTGTGCGCATCACACCTTCCTCTTGGGGTTCCCAACGGACGTGTCAACTACACGCATCAATGTGCCAAAGGGTCCCAATCTTGGTTCTCCATGTGTATATGTCCTAAACAAACCTAAAAGAATGAAAAGGTACATTGGTGCACCCTCGCGCGGAGAAATCTAGGGGGGTAGACCCGCCGGGGCACACGTTCCGCTGTTTTGGGGGAGGAGGGGGAGAACGACCGCCGGAGCACCGGAACCCCACCAAATCTTGCATGTGGGCCTATGATATGTGTCAAAGTGTGGTGCAAGGTCTAATGGTGCAAAAGTAGCTCCCCTAAACCCTAAACCCTAAACCGGGGAGGCTTCGTGCCCTAAACCCCTCTAAACCCCTAAACCACAACACCGGAGCTGCAGAACCATGCATCATAAACCCTAACCCTAACCCTAAACCCTAAACCTATACCTAACCATAAATACTTACCTTTAAACTAAACCCTAGCCCTACCCCCTAAACCCTAGCCCTAACCCTACACCTAACCCTAACCGATGAGATCCGGCTCACCGTCGATCGTGTGATAATGGCTCGAGCTGCGTGTGTATGTGACAAAGGGTCACAATATTGGTTCTCCATGTGTATATGTCCTAAACAAACCTAAAAGAATGAAAAAATACATTGGTGCACCCTCGCGCGGAGAAATCTAGGGGGGTAGACCCGCCGGGGTACACGTTCCGCTGTTTTGGGGGGAGGAGGGGGAGAACGACCGCCGGAGCACCGGAACCCCACCAAATCTTGCATGTGGGCCTATGCTATGTGTCAAAGTGTGGTGAAAGGTCTAATGGTGCAAAAGTAGCTCCCCTAAACCCTAGACCCTAGCCCTAACCCTACGCCGAACCCTAACTAGTAGATCAGGCACACCGTCGATCGTGTGATAATGGCTCGAGCTGCGGGTGTATGTGCCAAAGGGTCCCAATCTTGGTTCTCCATGTGTATATGTCCTAAACAAACCTAAAAGAATGAAAAAGTACATTGGTGCACCCGCGCGGAGAAATCTAGGGGGTAGACCCGCCGGGGCACACGTTCCGCTGTTTTGGGGGGGAGGAGGGGGAGAACGACCGCCGGAGCACCGGAACCCCACCAAATCTTGCATGTGGGCCTATGATATGTGTCAAAGTGTGGTGCAAGGTCTAATGGTGCAAAAGTAGCTCCCCTAAACCCTAAACCCTAAACTGGGAGGCTTCGTGCCCTAAACCCCTCTAAACCCCTAAACCACAACACCGGAGTCTGCGAGAACCATGCATCATAAACCCTAACCCTAACCCTAAACCCTAAACCTATACCTAACCATAAATACTTACCTTTAAACTAAACCCTAGCCCTACCCCTAAACCCTAGCCCTAACCCTACACCTAACCCTAACCAGGTAGATCCGGCTCACCGTCGATCGTGTGATAATGGCTCGAGCTGCGTGTGTATGTGACAAAGGGTCCCAATATTGGTTCTCCATGTGTATATGTCCTAAACAAACCTAAAAGAATGAAAAAGTACATTGGTGCACCCTCGCGCGGAGAAATCTAGGGGGTAGACCCGCCGGGGTACACGTTCCGCTGTTTTGGGGGGAGGGGGGGAGAACGACCGCCGGAGCACCGGAACCCCACCAAATCTTGCATGTGGGCCTATGCTATGTGTCAAAGTGTGGTGCAAGGTCTAATGGTGCAAAAGTAGCTCCCCTAAACCCTAGACCCTAGCCCTAACCCTACGCCGAACCCTAACTAGTAGATCGAGCACACCGTCGATCGTGTGATAATGGCTCGAGCTGCGGGTGTATGTGCCAAAGGGTCCCAATCTTGGTTCTCCATGTGTATATGTCCTAAACAAACCTAAAAGAATGAAAAAGTACATTGGTGCACCCTCGCGCGGAGAAATCTAGGGGGTAGACCCGCCGGGGCACACGTTCCGTTGTTTGGGGGGAGGAGGGGGAGAACGACCGCCGGAGCACCGGAACCCCACCAAATATTGCATGTGGGCCTATGATATGTGTCAAAGTGTTGTGCAAGGTCTAATGGTGCAAAAGTAGCTCCCCTAAACCCTAAACCCTAAACTGGGGAGGCTTCGTGCCCTAAACCCCTCTAAACCCCTAAACCACAACACCGGAGCTGCCAGAACCATGCATCATAAACCCTAACCCTAACCCTAAACCCTAAACCTATACCTAACCATAAATACTTACCTTTAAACTAAACCCTAGCCCTACCCCCTAAACCCTAGCCCTAACCCTACACCTAACCCTAACCAGTAGATCCGGCTCACCGTCGATCGTGTGATAATGGCTCGAGCTGCGTGTGTATGTGACAAAGGGTCCCAATATTGGTTCTCCATGTGTATATGTCCTAAACAAACCTAAAAGAATGAAAAAGTACATTGGTGCACCCTCGCGCGGAGAAATCTAGGGGGGTAGACCCGCCGGGGTACACGTTCCGCTGTTTTGGGGGGAGGAGGGGGAGAACGACCGCCGGAGCACCGGAACCCCACCAAATCTTGCATGTGGGCCTATGCTATGTGTAAAAGTGTGGTGCAAGGTGTAATGGTGCAAAAGTAGCTCTCCTAAACCCTAGACCCTAGCCCTAACCCTACGCCGAACCCTAACTAGTAGATCAGGCACACCGTCGATCGTGTGATAATGGCTCAAGCTGCGGGTGTATGTGCCAAAGGGTCCCAATCTTGGTTCTCCATGTGTATATGTCCTAAACAAACCTAAAAGAATGAAAAAGTACATTGGTGCACCCTCGCGCGGAGAAATCTAGGGGGTAGACCCGCCGGGGCACACGTTCCGCTGTTTTGGGGGGAGGAGGGGAGAACGACCGCCGGAGCACCGGAACCCCACCAAATCTTGCATGTGGGCCTATGATATGTGTCAAAGTGTGGTGCAAGGTCTAATGGTGCAAAAGTAGCTCCCCTAAACCCTAAACCCTAAACTGGGGAGGCTTCGTGCCCTAAACCCCTCTAAACCCCTAAACCACAACACTCGAGCTGCAGAACCATGCATCATAAACCCTAACCCTAACCCTAAACCCTAAACCTATACCTAACCATAAATACTTACCTTTAAACTGAACCCTAGCCCTACCCCCTAAACCCTAGCCCTAACCCTACACCTAACCCTAACCCGATAGATCCGGCTCACCGTCGATCGTGTGATAATGGCTCGAGCTGCGTGTGTATGTGACAAAGGGTCCCAATATTGGTTCTCCATGTGTATATGTCCTAAACAAACCTAAAAGAATGAAAAATTACATTGGTGCACCCTCGCGCGGAGAAATCTAGGGGGTAGACCCGCCGGGGCACACGTTCCGCTATTTTGGGGGGAGGAGGGGAGAACGACCGCCGGAGCACCGAACCCCACCAAATCTTGCATGTGGGCCTATGCTATGTGTCAAAGTGTGGTGCAAGGTGTAATGGTGCAAAAGTAGCTCCCCTAAACCCTAGACCCTAGCCCTAACCCTACGCCGAACCCTAACTAGTAGATCAGGCACACCGTCGATCGTGTGATAATGGCTCGAGCTGCGGGTGTATGTGCCAAAGGGTCCCAATCTTGGTTCTCCATGTGTATATGTCCTAAACAAACCTAAAAGAATGAAAAAGTACATTGGTGCACCCTGCGCGGAGAAATCTAGGGGTAGACCCGCCGGGGCACACGTTCCGCTGTTTTGGGGGGAGGAGGGGAGAACGACCGCCGGAGCACCGGAACCCCACCGATACGTCTCCGACGTATCGATAATTTCTTATGTTCTATGCCATATTATTGATGATACCTACATGTTTTATGCACACTTTATGTCATATTCGTGCATTTTCCGGAACTAACCTATTAACAAGATGCCGAAGTGTCGGTTCCTGTTTTCTGCTGTTTTTGGTTTCAGAAATCCTAGTAACAAAATATTCTCGGAATTGGACGAAACGAAGACCCAGGGGCCTATTTTTCCACGGAGCTTCCAGAAGACCGAAGAACATACGAAGTGGGGCCACGAGGTGGCCAAACCACATGGAGGCGCGGCCAAGGGGGGGCCCGCGCCGCCCTGTGGTGTGGGCCCCTCGTCAGGCCCCCGACTCTGCCCTTCCGCCTACTTAAAGCCTCCGTCGCGAAACCCACGATGCGAAAAAAAACCACGATACGGAAAACCTTCCCGCAGACGCCGCCGCCGCCGATCCCATCTCGGGGGATCCTCGGAGATCTCCTCCGGCACCCTGCCGGAGAGGGGATTCATCTCCCGGAGGACTCTACACCGCCATGGTCGCCTCCCGGAGTGATGAGTGAGTAGTTCACCCCTGGACTATGGGTCCATAGCAGTAGCTAGATGGTTGTCTTCTCCTCATTGTGCTTCATTGTTGGATCTTGTGAGCTGCCTAACATGATCAAGATCATCTATCCGTAATACTCTATGTTGTGTTTGTCGGGATCCGATGGATAGAGAATACCATGTCATGTTAATTATCAAGTTATTATACATGTGTTGTTTATGATCTTGCATGCTCTCCGTTTCTAGTAGAGGCTCGGCCAAGTTTTTACTTTTAACTCCAAGAGGGAGTACTTATGCTCGATAGTGGGTTCATGCCTGCATTGACACCAGGACGAGTGACGAAAGTTCTAAGGTTGTGTTGTGCTTGTTGCCACTAGGGATAAAACATTGGCGCTATGTCCGAGGATGTAGTTGTTGATTACATTACGCACCATACTTAATGCAATTGTCTGTTGTTAGCAACTTAATACTGGAGGGGGTTCGGATGATAACCCGAAGGTGGACTTTTTAGGCATAGATGCAGTTGGATGGCGGTCTATGTACTTTGTCGTAATGCCCAATTAAATCTCACTATACTTATCATGTCATGTATGTGCATTGTTATGCCCTCTCTATTTGTCAATTGCCCGACCGTAATTTGTTCACCCAACATGCTTTTATCTTATGGGAGAGACACCTCTAGTGAACTGTGGACCCCGGTCCATTCTTTTAATACTCGAAATACAAATCTGCTGCAATACTTGTTTTTACTCGTTTTCTCTGCAAACAATCATCTTCCACACAATACGGTTAATCCTTTGTTACAGCAAGCCGGTGAGATTGACAACCTCACCTTGTTTCGTTGGGGCAAAGTACTTTGGTTGTGTTGTGCGGGTTCCACGTTGGCGCCGGAATCTCCGGTGTTGCGCCGCACTACATCCCGCCGCCATCAACCTTCAACGTGCTTCTTGACTCCTACTCGGTTCGATTAAACCTTGGTTTCTAACTCGAGGAAACTTGCCGCTGTGCACATCACACCTTCCTCTTGGGGTTCCCAACGGACGTGTCAACTACACGCATCAAGCAAATTTCGGCGCTCGTTGCCGGGGAGATCAAGACACGCTGCAAGGGGAGTCTCCACTTCTCAATCTCTTTACTTTGTTTTTGTCTTGCTTTATTTTATTTACTACTTTGTTTGCTGCACTTATATCAAAACACAAAAAAATTAGTTGCTAGCTTTACTTTATTTACTGTCTTGTTTGCTATATCAAAAACACAAAAAAATTAGTTTACTTGCATTTACTTTATCTAGTTTGTCTTATTTACTACTGCTAAAATGAGTAATCCTGAAGTTGAAGTTCGTTCATTTAAGCAACAAGGAGGAGAATGTTTAAAAGATGCTTGGTATAGAATTAGTGATGCCCATAATAGGTGCACTAAGAAACACTCCACCACTATCCTACTCAGGAATTTTTATGTTGGTATCTCTAGCTGGAATAGATATGTTCTTGATTGTCTCGCGGGAGGTAATTTCCTAGGCGCTCCCGCTTTAGAAGCTAGCTGCATCATTGAGAGTTTATTTGGAACACCACCTGTTAATGAAACTAAAATTGAAACCTCCCTTGAGGATGTTATGAAAAAATTGGAAACCATAGAGAAAAATTTTCCGAGTGTTGAAACTAAGTTGGAGATATTACTTGATAAAACCGATGAACTTGATAAATCCTTAGGAGGAATTGATGAGAGAATTAGTGTCCTAGGAACTTGTGTTGACCATAATAATCAAATTAATAGGATTGGCGAACTTGAAAAAGCTATGGGAACTTTGTGTTCAACCTTTTCATCTTTACAGTTTAGAGAGAAAGCTTATGTGGGGAAGGAGCAAAAGTTTATGTATGTCTCTAAAGTGCCTAAACCAAAGAAATATTATTATAGGCCTAAAATTGACAAAGCCCCTAGTACTACTACAAATGGAGAAGCTTATGATATCAATGCTTCGTCTCTTGATGTTACTTGAGATACACTTTCTGCGCCTAGCTGAAAGGCGTTAAAGAAAAGCGCTTATGGGAGACAACCCATGTTTTTACTCCAGTATTTTTGTTTTATATTTGTGTCTTGGAAGTTGTTTACTACTGTAGCAACCTCTCCTTATCTTAGTTTTATGTTTTGTTGTGCCAAGTAAAGTATTTGATAGAAAAGTAAGTACTAGATTTGGATTACTGCGCAGTTACATATTTCTTTGCTGTCACGAATCTGGGTCTATCTCCCTGTAGGTAGCTCAGAAAATTAAGCCAATTTACGAGCATGATCCTCAGATATGTACGCAACTTTCATTCAATTTGAGTATTTTCGTTTGAGCAAGTCTGGTGGCCTAATAAAATCCATCTTTACGGATCTGTTCTGTTTTGACAGATTCTGTCTTTTATTTCGCATTGCCTCTTTTGCTATGTTGGATGAATTTCTTTGATCCACTAATGTCCAAGTAGCTTTATGCAATGTCCAGAAGTGTTAAGAATGATTGTGTCACCTCTGAACATGTGAATTTTTATTATGCACTAACCCTCTAATGAGTTGTTTCGAGTTTGGTGTGGAGGAAGTTTTCAAGGGTCAAGAGAGGAGTATGATGCAATATGATCAAGGAGAGTGAAAGCTCTAAGCTTGGGGATGCCCCGGTGGTTCACCCCTGCATATATTAAGAAGACTCAAGCGTCTAAGCTTGGGGATGCCCAAGGCATCCCCTTCTTCATCGACAACATTATCAGGTTCCTCCCCCGAAACTATATTTTTATTCGGCCACATCTTATGTACTTTGCTTGGAGCGTCGGTTTGTTTTTGTTTTTTTGTTTTGTTTGAATAAAATGGATCCTAGCATTCACTTTATGGGAGAGAGACACGCTCCGCTGTAGCATATGGACAAATATGTCCTTAGGCTCTACTCATAGTATTCATGGCGAAGTTTCATCTTCGTTAAATTGTTATATGGTTGGAATTGGAAAATGCTACATGTAGTAACTCTAAAATGTCTTGGATAATTTGATACTTGGCAATTTTTGTGCTCATGATTAAGCTCTTGCATCATATACTTTGCACCCATTAATGAAGAAATACTTAGAGCTTGCTAATTTGGTTTGCATATTTGGTTTCTCTAGAGTCTAGATAACATCTAGTATTGAGTTTTGAACAACAAGGAAGACGGTATGGAGTCTTATAATGTTTACCATATGTCTTTTATGTGAGTTTTGCTGTACCGTTCATCATTGTGTTTGTTTCAAATAACCTTGCTAGCCTAAACCTTGTATCGAGAGGGAATACTTCTCATGCATCCCAAATACTTGAGCCAACCACTATGCCATTTGTGTCCACCATACCTACCTACTACATGGTATTTATCCGCCATTCCAAAGTAAATTGCTTGAGTGCTACCTTTAAAATTCCATCATTCACCTTTGCAATATATAGCTCATGGGACAAATAGCTTAAAAACTATTGTAGTATTGAATATGTACTTATGCACTTTATCTCTTATTAAGTTGCTTGTTGAGCGATAACCATGTTTCTGGGGACGCCATCAACTATTCTTTGTTGGATATCATGTGAGTTGCTATGCATGTCCGTCTTGTCCGAAGCAAGAGAGATCTACCACCTTCATGGTTGGAGCATGCATATTGTTAGAGAAGAACTTTGGGCCGCTAACTAAAGCCATGATTCATGGTGGAAGTTTCAGTTTGGACATATATCCTCAATCTCATATGAGAATAATAATTGTTGCCACATGCTTATGCATTAAAGAGGAGTCCATTATCCGTTGTCCATGTTGTCCCGGTATGGATGTCTAAGTTGAGAATAATCAAAAGCGAGAAATCCAAAATGCGAGCTTTCTCCTTAGACCTTTGTACAGAGCGGCATGGAAGTACCCCATTGTGACACTTGGTCAAAACATGTGCATTGCAAAGATCCGGTAGTCCAAGTTAATTAGGACAAGGTGCGGGCACTATTAGTATACTATGCATGAGACTTGCAACTTGTAAGATATAATGTACATAACTCATATGCTTTATTACTACCGTTGACAAAATTGTTTCATGTTTTCAAAATAAAAGCTCTAGCACAAATATAGCAATCGATGCTTTCCTCTTTGAAGGACCATTCTTTTTACTTTTATGTTGAGTCAGCTTCACCTATTTCTCTCCACCTCAAGAAGCAAACACTTGTGTGAACCGTGCATTGATTCCTACATACTTGCATATTGTACTTGTTATATTACTCTATGTTGACAATTATCCATGAGATATACATGTTACAAGTTGAAAGCAACCGCTGAAACTTAATCTTCCTTTGTGTTGCTTCAATGCCTTTACTTTGATTTATTGCTTTATGAGTTAACTCTTATGCAAGACTTATTAATACTTGTCTTGAAGTACTATTCATGAAAAGTCTTTGCTTTATGATTCACTTGTTTACTCATGTCATCACCATTGTTTTGACCGCTGCATCCACTACATATGTTTACAAATAGTATGATCAAGATTATGATGGCATATCACTTCGAAATTATCTTTGTTATCGTTTTTACCTCGCTCGGGACGAGCGAGAACTAAGCTTGGGGATGCTTGATACGTCTCCGACGTATCGATAATTTCTTATGTTCTATGCCATATTATTGATGATACCTACATGTTTTATGCACACTTTATGTCATATTCGTGCATTTTCCGGAACTAACCTATTAACAAGATGCCGAAGTGCCGGTTCCGTTTTCTCGCTGTTTTTGGTTTCGTAAATCCTAGTAACGAAATATTCTCGAATTGGACGAAACGAAGACCCGTGGGCCTATTTTTCCACGGAGCTTCCAGAAGACCGAAGAACATACGAAGTGGGGCCACGAGGTGGCCAAACCACATGGCGGCGCGGCCAAGGGGGGCCCGCGCCGCCCCGTGGTGTGGGCCCCTCGTGCGGCCCCCGACTCTGCCCTTCCGCCTACTTAAAGCCCCCGTCGCGAAACCCCCGATGCGAAAAAACCACGATACGGAAAACCTTCCGAGACGCCGCCGCCGCCGATCCCATCTCGGGGATCCTGGAGATCTCCTCCGGCACCCTGCCGGGAGAGGGGATTCATCTCCCGGAGGACTCTACACCGCCATGGTCGCCTCCGGAGTGATGAGTGAGTAGTTCACCCCTGGACTATGGGTCCATAGCAGTAGCTAGATGGTTGTCTTCTCCTCATTGTGCTTCATTGTTGGATCTTGTGAGCTGCCTAACATGATCAAGATCATCTATCCGTAATACTCTATGTTGTGTTTGTCGGGATCCGATGGATAGAGAATACCATGTCATGTTAATTATCAAGTTATTATACATGTGTTGTTTATGATCTTGCATGCTCTCCGTTTCTAGTAGAGGCTCGGCCAAGTTTTTACTTTTAACTCCAAGAGGGAGTACTTATGCTCGATAGTGGGTTCATGCCTCGCATTGACACTCGGGACAAGTGATAGAAAGTTCTAAGGTTGTGTTGTGCCGTTGCCACTAGGGATAAAACATTGGCGCTATGTCCGAGGATGTAGTTGTTGATTACATTACGCACCATACTTAATGCAATTGTCTCGTTGTTAGCAACTTAATACCGGAGGGGTTCGGATGATAACCTCGAAGGTGGACTTTTTAGGCATAGATGCAGTTGGATGGCGGTCTATGTACTTTGTCGTAATGCCCAATTAAATCTCACTATACTTATCATGTCATGTATGTGCATTGTTATGCCCTCTCTATTTGTCAATTGCCCGACCGTAATTTGTTCACCCAACATGCTTTTATCTTATGGGAGAGACACCTCTAGTGAACTGTGGACCCCGGTCCATTCTTTTAATACTGAAATACAAATCTACTTGCAATACTTGTTTTTATCGTTTTCTCTGCAAACAATCATCTTCCACACAATACGGTTAATCCTTTGTTACAGCAAGCCGGTGAGATTGACAACCTCACTGTTTCGTTGGGGCAAAGTACTTTGGTTGTGTTGTGCGGGTTCCACGTTGGCGCCGGAATCTCCGGTGTTGCGCCGCACTACATCCCGCCGCCATCAACCTTCAACGTGCTTCTTGACTCCTACTGGTTCGATTAAACCTTGGTTTCTAACTGAGGGAAACTTGCCGCTGTGCGCATCACACCTTCCTCTTGGGGTTCCCAACGGACGTGTCAACTACACGCATCACCCACCAAATCTTGCATGTGGGCCTATGATATGTGTCAAAGTGTGGTGCAAGGTCTAATGGTGCAAAAGTAGCTCCCCTAAACCCTAAACCCTAAACTGGGGAGGCTTCGAGCCCTAAACCCCTCTAAACCCCTAAACCACGACACCGGAGCTGCAGAACCATGCATCATAAACCCTAACCCTAACCCTAAACCCTAAACCTATACCTAACAACATTTAAACTAAACCCTAGCCCTACCCCCTAAACCCTAGCCCTAACCCTACACCTAACCCTAACCAGTAGATCAGGCACACCCTCGATCGTGTGACAATGGCTCTAGCTGCGGGTATATGTGCCAAAGGGTCCCAATCTTGGTTCTCCATGTGTATATGTCCTAAACAAACCTAAAAGAATGAAAAAGTACATTGGTGCACCCTCGCGCGGAGAAATCTAGGGGGTAGACCCGCCGGGGAACACGTTCCGCTGTTTTGGGGGGGGGGGGGGAGAACGACCGCCGGAGCACCGGAACCCCACCAAATCTTGCATGTGGACCTATGATATGTGTGAAAGTGTGGTGCAAGGTCTAATGGTGCAAAAGTAGCTCCCCGGTGTGACCTTCCTCACCGTTGGGCGATAACACTTAGGAGATTTTCCGAACCGCGGATTGCTCCGAAACCGTGATATATGTGGGGGATGAACATATATGGAGAGTAATTTTGTATTGCACATTGTCTAATAAATAGTCATCAAAAAGAAAAACTAATTAACAAATAAATATAAGTATTAGATGAAATAAAATAGAAAAAAAATAAAAAAATTATATTAGCGCACGGCAAAGAAGGGAACGCACGGCAAAGGTGCCTTTGCCGTGCAACTAACCTGTCCGCACGGCAAAGGGGCGAGCCACGGCAATGCCCAGGGCCTTTGCCGTGCATGGTTTCTTTGCCGTGCGGCACGTAGGGACTTTGCCGTCTTCCTTTCTTTGCCGTGAGGTTTCCTTGTACTTTGCCGTCATTTGATTATTTGCCGTGCGCCGCTTCTGTCTTTGCCGTGCTTGCATTCATTGCCGTGCACTGCTCTCAGATGTTGCCGTGCGGATTGTCGTTGCCGTGCGTGCTGCTTGCTGCCCACGGCAATGATTTCTTTGCCGTGCGGCGACTCACGGCATTGAAACGCTGCACGGCAGCGCCTGTTTTTCCCGTAGTGATTTCTGGTAAATAGCATTCCATATAAGTATCTGCAGCATCTCCTATTATTTTACTTTTTTTGATAATATCCTATTATTTTACTTCATTGTGCATTGTTTCAATTACTAACATACAGTAGACATTGATCATAAGTCACTTCCACGGGCGCAGGCCGCATCACCAATATTAATTAGGTACACCGCAACAAGAACCAGCCATGAATATACACTAGGAAAGTTGGCGCGGCGGCACGCCGCGCCCGTCGCGATATTTGTGTGGACCAAGTTAGGTTTTTCAAAGTTGCGATCTATATAGGTAGTCAGTAGAAAGTGAATAATGAAGATGAGGTGGATGATGTGAATAATGAACCAAGAGGGACAACTTAGTGGTGATGGGCGCCGGTGGATGTAGAGTCGTAGGCAGGTTTTTTTGCAGGACGCAAACAACATGTATAACGACTGAAGCACACTGTCAGAGATTGGTGTGTTAATATGTAGGAAATACTCCTATGTCCTGAGATCTTCGAAGAAGCTAGAATCTAGAGCCAAAACTACATAGTTTCACACTAATTTTGCAAGATCCTAGTAGTTCTTTGTTACCGTTTCTTTGTATTATGTCGTTAGTGACAAAGCTGCTTTGTATGCATAACAGCTGAGATTGTCACACTGAAGAAAACGAAAAGCAAAAGGTACAGAAAAATAGCTACTCTATCCATCATCCTAAACTGTACCAGTGGGCTTAAGCTGTTGAAGCCTGTCCTTAGTGGACCGTGGCATAAACAAAAAATTGGGTAGGCGAAGGAAAGATTTATTATATTGAAATTGCAAGCTATTGTTGAGCAAATCGATTAGCTGGGTCAGGGACAATACCATAAACATAATTCAGAGAACACAGAGGTCCTGCTGCGACATACCGTGAATGAGGGAAAGTACATGTGAAATAGCCATGGCATTATCTATAAACTAAAGCATCTCCTATTAGTATCCTAGACACCAAACGTGTATAGACAGTAGATGTAAGAAGTCCAAGTTGACTGCCTGAATTTGGCTTTGTTCCTGTGAGAGATTTCAGATATTAGTTCCTACTCTCATGCATATCATTGATAATTTTTGGATCAAAATGACAGCATCATCTATAGGAAGAACCCATCTAAGATAAGATCAGCATACATAATACATCAAGTAGTGGTATTTAGATAGTTTACAAATCAAGATGAACACTATGTCTGGTATGTCTTGTAAGAGGAAAACTCTGCAACATCATATGAACTGGAAGAAATTTTCATCCCTTAAGCTAGATGAGCAGGAAAACTGTTTGTATTAAGCGACACAAAAGACCAATCCAACACTATTCATACAGAATCACACAGGGAGAATAACAACACTCTCATGCGTAAAACCTATGAACACAGGTGATATCGTTATCCATAAATCTGAGGGGACACCCATACCTTATCTCCGAGAAACCAAAAAGGAACGAAAAATATTTATCACCTGAACATGAGACAGTATGTTCCTCGTTTCTGTAGTTGGCTCCCCATTTTCATCAAGTGCAGGAAGCTTGTAGGTGCAAATATACCCAGAAAAGAATGCTTAAACTCACTTTTCTTCCAACCTGCATCCATGAATGATAGCTATAAGTAATTAGAGCTGCTGCAGCGACAACATTCTATATGAGATGTACAATAGAGGTATATGGAATAGAGCAGTAAAATGTTGAAAGAAGTCATAAATAATATTTATCAATTATATTTTCAGTTGTAATCAATCTTCCTTCAGAGTTTATTGAGAAGAGCACCTACTTGCCAAAGCAGTAAGTGAGCTTGGTATAAAAAATATATACATAATTTCAGAGCTTTAAACACACAATGCATCATGTACCCATGTTTGGCTGTCTTCCAAAGAATCTACAGCAGAGCATAAAATTTAACTTAGTACTACATGATAAATGGAAATAAAATGAGGTGCAAACCCAAAATTCAAACAGTCCAAACATAGACGCCTGGTTTCAGATCTCTGCGTCCATTGGCATGTAAACATCCCATTTTAGAACTAACAGTCCCATTTTAGAACTAACAGTAATAAGTATTAGGAGATAGTAAGCTGTTGCCCTTGACCGGCCAAATAACATAGCAGCACATCAATATGGAAAAAGAGCAGAACCTGAAAACAAAATGTAGTGTCATAGTAGACATGGTTACAGTAAAGAAAATCAGAGAATTACAGAACTGCACCGTAAAGAACAAACATGTGGACTCAGAGGAAGCTGACCTGCATGCTGAGCTGGTCGACAGCGTCCGCTGCTCCATCTCGCATTACCATAGTGTGGATGATTGGAGGTGTACATAATCTAGGATCACAATAGCACATCAGTTGATCAAATTCTTTCTGAAAGCAAAAGTATGGCATACAAAATTCCTCTTCACATAGAAATCATATTCGACGATAGGCTAGTATTTCCCGATCAACAAATAAATTTTCTGAGAAAGTCGTATAGAATTATGAAAGCTGTAGCAAAAAGAAATATTTTGTCACTACTGTATAACAATTAGGAAGCCCGTGATATTAAAAAGTTGTAATCATCCATGCGAGATTTATTGGAGATTCACTGCACAGTCCATTGTCCGAATTAGGAAATCAACTTTGTATCACATCTCCATACATCTTGATGGCCACGAAGAGATAAGAAAACATGCGCATATGGAATATTTCTGTCAGACCTGAGTTTGACTTTGTTGCTTATGGATGATAAATCTTGGAAGTATCTAGGGAATAAGTTACCTTGTAAGGGTTAAAGCCATGCATATCTGCTCTTTGTAGACTGATAGTGATGTATAACAAACAGTATCACATGCATTTGTCTATCCCAAATGGATTCGGAAGGCTGGGAGGATGAAATGCATATAAATTTCTATATAGGGGCTTCCTATCATTCTAGTTCCTTCTCCATGTTCCCGTGACAAAGATAACCATTTTTTGAGAAGTAATGCGAAATTTTAAACCAAATATGTGCAAAGGAACACCTCGCTGAACGGAAATCTAGACGTGCAGTGTGAAGAAACTAAGTTAACAACACAGAAAATAATCCTTGATGAAGTAGTCCAAGGCATGCCAACAGAACCAGAGGAATAAAGCAGCAGAACAGGGACATAGGAATCTCTGTTGTACACATCGAACAATAGATCAACTTTCCTGGCAAAGGCATCTCCATAAATTCCTGAAAAAGAAAACAAATCAGGAGAAACAAAAATAGACAACAATCAAGCAAGAAAAGGAAAGATACTGAACTTCACGGGTTACCTGTTCCTGCAGGACGGACATGAGAAGTGTGGCTCGCCCGACGCTGCCGGCCGCCATTGCTCACCCGCACCAGCAGCCTCCCTCGGCTACCATCCCCATGGCTCATCCCCCGTTCCGGCGTGAGATCCTCCACCCCCACATGGGGGATCTCCCCCACGGCTCCTGGCCACCGGCCCTTGAACGCCTCCCACCGGCTGCCGCCTCCATTGACGACGCAGACGCCGCCGGTGCCACGCGGAGAGCTCCGGATGGCGACCGACATCTTGCTGAAGGATCTGAGGCGCGCTATGCCAGGAAGAGGTGGGAAGAACGCCGGCGAGGCACCGGCAGACGCACGCCCTCTCCACTTAAATCTGACAGGAAACACGTGGGGAGAGGAGGGCGCCGAGGTCCTCATTGCGTCACCAGCAGCATCGGGAGAGAAACGGGCGGCCAGAGAGGGAGATAGAGCGTCGGCCCAGCAGGGCAAGAATCACATGGCCCCATAGATTATAGGAGGGTGCTTGGCTTGGGAAGGAGAAGATCTCAGCCGGCGTCGTGCGGCCGCCGGTGGCGGTGAGGAGGAGCCCCCATCGATTGGTTCGAGAGAAGAGGAAAAGCGAGAGAAATTGATTGGGAAAGGAGGGGCACGGGGCGGTTCGAGATAGACCTGATGCTTATCCAATTAGCACGCAAGCGGTGGCCGGTTTTCTAAAACGACTCCCACACGACAACTGGTTACCGCCAAGCACGATAAATGGAAAGTAACCAGGAAGCTGCCGGTAATTAGGGATTTAGCACTTTAAAAAAAAGACAGAAGACCAAATTAAATCCTTGCACCTACGGAATCCTGGTTCCATCTACAGGAGAAAACAGTGTCGTGGCAAATCCTGATTGGAGAGGAGTTACCATCAACAGTACTCAAATAATTATGGTTTGAGCAAACCAGGTTAGCTTTTATATAGGTTATAATTGGTCGTGG
>NW_025900304.1:0-30232 GCF_022539505.1 Lolium rigidum
TTCCGCGCGAACAAGTGAAAGGGTTCAGACAAGAGATAATTTCGTTAAGTTAAAATTGCATCATGACTCGGAAACTTACGGGGCGCCGGGGATGATGGGGCGCGTGCCTTGGCCGGCCGTCGAAAGCATCCTTATGCGTGCACGTTCCGCTTTCCTTGAGTCTAGCGGAGGTGGTTTTACCGTCTTCGGTTTCTTGGCGGAGGCCTCGCCGCTAGCTCCGGCTTCAGAGCCGGAAGCCTTGGCGCGGGGACGTTTTGTAGGACGAGGGGCCGCCTTGCGAGGTGCCTGTTCCTCTTCCTCCTCATCGTCATCCGGAACCTCCTCCGCCGTGTCTTCGGTGACGGGGACGCGGAGAATGGCGCGAAAGTCTTCCTCCGCCAAAGCGTTGAGCTGGAAGGAGGATGGATAAAAGCTAAGTTAAAACATCTAAAAACTTGTGAAGTTTGAAGCACTGAAAGGAGTAAAGCTTACCGGAGGGCATTGGTCGTTTGTAAAGATGTCTTTGGTCAGTTCCGGGACTTGTTGGCCCCTTGGAATCTTTACCAGTGTCTTGAACCTTCTTTTCAGAGAATCGGCCGGAAGGTCGTGGCGGGTTACTCGGAGAAGATCGTCCGCCCCGGTATAGGCGCACATCAGGCACGCATTATAGCGTAGAGGCTGGATCCTCCGAGAAAACCAGCTGAGTGTAGGCTGGGCTCCGGTTAGTCCGTCGTGGACTAGCCAGGAGATTCTCCGCGCAGCCTTCTCCAGAATTGGGGTCTGGGCGAGCGAAGGAACGAAGCTCCAGCTTGCAAGCTCTTCCGGAGGCTCGTTGACAAACTGGGGGAGGCCTTCATGGACCTTCGGAACTGAGGCGTTCTTCTCATAAAACCATCCGGCGTTCCAGTACCGGACGGATTCGTGTGAGTCATGAGGAGGGTACATGCGACTAGGGCGGAGCATAAAAGTCATGCTTCCGCAGTTCACCATAGCTTTCTCCTTGGTTTCTTTCTTCACCCGGAAAAGAACTGCCACAACTTGACGTCAGGCCGGATCCCAAGATGTCCTTCGCAGAGAGTCACGAAGTTGGACAAAAGAAGATATGAGTTCGGGCAAATGTTGTGTGGCTGGAGCCCGTAGGTGCTGAGGATGGAGAGAAAAAATTCCGAACAAGGGAGTGAAAGTCCGCGTTCCACCCAAGCCTTAGTCATAACAACTTCTTCGGCTTCCGGCTTGGGGACGACGGAATCACGCGTAAAACTCCAATGAGAGGAGATCATTCCTTCGTTCTGAAGCTCTCTAAGCTCCACGTCGGTGGTCTCGCAAGGCCACCATTGACCACGTTCTCCTTCGCGGATCCGGGCCTTGGACGCCTTCTTGTTTTCCGCCTCCTGCACTTTAGCTGCCATCCGAGCTTGCCCTTCGAGTTCTTCTTGGAGCTCTTGGAGGGTAGGAATCCGGCTTGGAGCGGTGCTGGAAGATGCGGAAAAAGGTTGAGCTAGTCTGATGTCGGAAACATATGGTGGTAGGAATGATATGGGATCCGGGCATATGGGTTCTATCTGATTGGGATCCGGGCTACTCGAAGAGCTACCAGTGCAAAGTGAAGATTCGAGTGGCATGCTTCCGGCTGCACCCATACAAAGTATTTAAGTACCCGGATCACTAAGCCTAACCTCTACACTAGGTTGTCTTCTACAAGGCCGGCGTACTTACCGCTAATGGCGCGGTGGCTCGACGGAGCTCCGGCGGAGAAGAGGTCGCCGAACTTGGAGGAAATCAACCCGCGTGACCACGAATCGGCGGCGGAGCAAGTTTCTCGTTCAACCGTGAGGATCTTGGTGCGAGGGGAGCCTTGGTTCGGCGGCGCGCGAAGTTCGCTGTGGCGAAGGTCGCCGGAGTTGAGATCTGGCGAGCGGCGCTGGCGCGAGGAGGAAGATGATGTGGTGAGAAGGGGTGAAAGAATGATTTTTCACCGAGCCGCGGGGTATTTATAGGCCGCGCTCGGAGATTCGGGATCCGGATCCAACGGTGGAAACTGAACGGTCACGCCGTTGGATGGATGACACGTGTTTAGGTCAAATGCGGTAAAACGACGTGGAGGTAATTTAACCATGCACTCCCGAAAATTCCGGCTGAAGATTTGCATCTGCGAAATTTTAGCGCGGGAAACAAGGAAGTTGTGCGCGGGAAATATGGAATTTCCGTTATTGAGTATGATCTGAAGATGAAGGATTTCCGAAGCCGTTTGAGTCTCTTAAGATTCCGGGTGAATACGTTGTCTCTCATTCGAGCAGGGAGTAACCCGGAGATGTTCATTTAAACGTCGATGGATGAAGTCCCGCGGGGTGGGAGCATTTTCCGGCTGTAAGCTGGAAAAGAGAAAATGCAAAGTTGGAGCTCTTCAAGTTTCTCCGCATTACCGAGGATGCCGGAAATCTAAGGAACAAGCATGGCGGAAACTGCAGGTGAAACTCGGAGAACTCTGGGGGCTACTGTTGTGGGTATACTTCATAGGTGTACCATCGACAGTGCCTAGATCCGGCAAGCCCGGGTGGCCCACGGACGGTGATGAGGCATGTGGCCCATCGGGCGGCCCAGTTGCTGTTGATCATGAAGGAAGAAGTCCAGCCCAGGATCAGCAGGCCGGATCCGTACCGACATAGGAGTAACCCGGATCCATGGAGGCCCATGAGGAACCCGGATCCAGTACGACATATATGGAAGGCGGATCCGTGGCGTGCACGGCAAGATATTGTACCGTAGTTAGGCTGTCTGTAATCCGGCTAGGACTCTCCATGTAAACCCTAGATCCGTGCGCCTTTATAAGCCGGATCCCGGGAGCCCTAGAGGCACAACCACAACTCATTGTAACAACGCGAAAGCGCCCGGATAATTCCGGACAAGCAGCAGTAGGCCCTGTCATCGTGCGGGTGTTCCGAAGCTGGGTAACTCGCGTACCACCGTCCCGTGTGCACTCCGCCCTATGGCCCCTACTTCTTCTCCCCCTCGTGAGGATCCCTCCTCCGAGGTACCGTCGATTAGGCAACGACACCTTATGTTTTTCACCTCTCCCTCTGTGACGTAGCGCTTGCCGTCTTGGCGGAGCCGATCGCGTGGAGCGGCTTCCTCTGTATCCTTGCTATGAGAGCAGCTGCCCTCATCTCCGTCCTTACCAGGGTGGTGCCCAAGATCTACCATGTTGATTTCGCACGAGAAATCCGGCTGGCACCCTCCATGGTAAGTATACTCCACCATGTTCACGGCGGGGAAGGGGTGTGTGTCGACCTTCATGGCGTACTGGTTGAAAATTAACCGTCCATTTTCTATCGCCATTTGGATCTGCTGCCGCCACACCCTGCGGTCGTTGGTGGTGTGGGTGAACGTGTTATGCCACTTGCGGTATGGCTTTCCGTTCAGCTCTTGCACCGTGGGGATCTTGTGGCCTTCGGGTACCTTTATATGCTTCTCCGTGAGTAAGAGATCAAAAATCTGCTCGGTCTTGGTCACGTCGAAGTCGAACCCTTTTGGAGGGCCTTGTGGCTTCACCCATTTGCAGGTCACGGGGCCTGTCGCTCGAGTCCATTCAGCCACTCGCTACCTCTCGATCTCCCGCAGCACCTTCATCCTCGTCCGCCTCAACCGGGGTCACCGCACGCTTGAATTTGTCCCGGTAAACATCCGGGTGACACTACTCATATGTCGACAGCTTCGCACCATGTGCGCCAATGAAGGGTAGTCTCGCTTGGGAGGCCACGTCCTTAATCGATGATGAGAGACCCACCACCGCCAACTCGACCGCTTCTTTTTCACTTACATGAGCCGAAAAGCATCGGTTCCTAATGGTCCTAAAGCGCTGGACGTATTCCGACACTCGTCTCCCGCGCTTCGTCGTACTTGTGCTAGATCGGCAATACCAACCTCGGAAGCCTCCGAGTGATACTGCTCATGGAACTGCTCTTCCAACGGCTTCCAAGTCCGGATGGAGTTCGGTGGCAGCGATGTGTACCACCCGAAAGCCGATCCTGTGAGGGACCGTGCAAAGAACCTCACACGCAACTCGTCTGACGCTGAGATCGTGCCCAGCTGTGCCAAATATCGGCTCACATGCTCGATGGAGCTGGAACCATCCGATCCACTAAACTTCGTGAAGTCCGGGAGCCGATATTTGGGTGGTAGCGGGATCAGTTCGTAGTCGTTGGGGTACGGCTTGGTGTAGCCGAACGTCTTCCTTTTCGGCATCATGCCGAACTGATCTTTCGGGATTGCACAAATCTGATCCGCTGTGATGGCTGAAGGTGTCGAACCCTGAAGATTCGCCGGGGTGGCATACTTAACCAGCCATGCTTGCTTTTCCGGTTCTAAGCCAAGCTGCGGGAGCTGGGCTGTGGAGGTTTGTCGGAGTGGCGTACTTAGCTAGCCACGTTTGCTTCTCGGGATCGGCTCCCGACGTTCCTCCTGCCGTTCCGAGAGGCCCCCGATGTTGCAGCCTGGTTCGAGAGTGCCCGGGTGTTGCGGTCTCAGTACGTATGCGCACGCGTATCCGTGCGGGATCTCCTTGGGTGCCTCGGGTAGGAATTGGTAGTCACTAGGATCACCACCAATCTTGTAGACGACGTATGCCGATGAGTTCGGCAGTTCCGGTGCTGCCCATGCGAACGGCTGGGGCTGGAGTGGCATCTCTCCTTTGAAAGTCCCCGCAGCTGGTCCCGACGGAGAATACCGGTGGCTCATGATTTCCCGGACCACGCGCGAGCGACACGCTCCAAAGTGTTCACCAGGCTCTCGAGTGGTGGTGCAGCGAATGAGCCACCATGTAGCTGATTTCCTGCCGCGGCGACCGGTGCGTTCTTCGACGGGGCGGACAGGTCCACTCCATCGAGTGCGCCTTCAGGTGTGAAACCCTTCCACCTGACGCCATGGGAGCGGGTTCGGTGGAAAGAGCCGATGAGTTCGGCTTCGAGGACTGCCTTGATTTCGTCACGTTTCTTCTTGAGCTCATCAGGCAGATCTTCGTACTTGACCGGAGTGTCTTCCGCCATCTCGGATGTAGATGGCGATGTTGTGGATGTTGAAGGTTGTCCCACCGGGCGTGCCAGAATGTGTTGACGTCAGAAACCCCCTGGCGGGCAGAGACGGGCAACACAGTAGAGCCGGGAACAACTAGGGCTGCGGCTGGCCCCAGTCCCTCAGAGCGACGGCCCGCCAAGCCTCCTGGTCGCACGTCCGATGCTATCGCAAGGGCGTGCCACCTGACCTATACCTGGTCAGGAAGGTGTGGATGATGCCTCGCTTAGTTTCCTGCATGGCATTCACGTAAACATTAAATACGAGCCTCGATCGGCTCTCAGGTTATCCTGTGAATCGGCTCAAAGAGCCAATCCACCCATGATTCGAACGAGGTATCCGAATATATGGTGGTCCTGCTTGATCAAGATAAAACTAATTAGATCTACGATGATTTAGGGTTTTCACCGCATAATCGGATCATCCTACTCACGGTTGGGCCTCGCGCTCGCGCACGGTGACCGTAAGCCGATCCTAGACAGGGCCTAAAAACCAACACGAGGTTGATCCCGGAACATCCTTTCTAGGGCTAGCAAACGCCACCCTACACGCCGCTGGATCCTCCAACCCTTTGTAAGGCCTAACTATTGCGGATGTTAAACTAATCCTTGATGAACAAGGAGCAACCGTAACGGATCAGATCTACTAAACTATGATCAAGCGGGGTGCCGCCCCTACACCTGAGACAGGTGTAAGGGCGGCTAGATGCGCAAGGGTTGCATAACGAACGCATGTAATTCGAAGAACAATGCTAACCCTAACACATCTAAGATAACTACGTTGCTCGCCATCAAAAAGGCTTCAGCACGAGCAACGCATGAACAACGTAGGCAGGCTTGTGCTGCCTAGATCGCAAGATGCGATCTAGGCAGCATGGTGCTTACCGGAGAAACCCTCGAGACGAAGGAGTTGGCGATGCGCCGAGATTTGTTTGTGTTGAACGTTGGTTGTTGTTTATTCCATAAACCCTAGATACATATTTATAGTCCAGCGGACTTTCTAATGTGGGCGTGCACTAAACCGTGCACGGGTAAAACTCTAACTTCTAAACTAAGATGCGATCTAATATGTTACAGATACATGGGCAGTCTAGCCCAACTTGGTATAAAAGGCCGATTCACGTATTCCTTCTATGTATATTCTTCGACTCCATCTTGATCGCGGCCCACCTCTGACTCGGTCAAATTCACGAGTTTTGATGATGCCGCTAGAGTCATGTACCGGGGGTCACGGTGCATCAAAATCCTCCCGGGACCCGAAAACGTGGACCATAGACCACGAAAACGGCCATAAATGCTTGAATCACGAGTTTTAATGATGCCGCTAGAGTCGTGTACCGGGGGTCACATGGCATCGAAATCATCCCGGGACCCGAAAATCGTGGAATATAGCCCACGAAAACGGCCAGAAATGCTCGAAATCACGTTTTTTGACGATGCCGCCAGAGTCGTGTACCGGGGTCACGGGGCATCGAAATCCTCCCGGGACCCGAAACCGTGGACTCCGACGAAAACGGCCAGAAATGCTTGAAATCACGAGTTTTGACGATGCCGCTAGAGTTGTGTACCGGGGGTCACGGGGCATCGAAATCCTCGTGGGGACCGAAAACGTGGACTATAGCCCACGAAAATAGCCAGAAATGCTCGAAATCACGAGTTTTGATGATGCCGCTAGAGTCGTGTACCGTGGGTCACGGGGCATCGAAATCCTCCCGAGACCCGAAAACGTGGACTATAGCGCACGAAAACAGCAAGAAATGCTCGAAATCACGAGTTTTTGATGATGCCGCTAGAGTCGTGTACCGGGGTCACGGGGCATCAAAATCCTCCCAGGACCCGAAAACGTGGACTATAGCCCACGAAAACAGCCGGAAATGCTCGAAATCACGAGTTTTGACGATGCCGCTAGAGTCGTGTACCGTGGGTCACGGGGCATCGAAATCCTCCCGGGACCAGAAAACATGGACTATAGCCCACGAAAACAGCCAGAAATGCTTGAAATCGCGAGTTTTGACGATGCCGCCAGAGTCGTGTACCGTGGGTCACGGGGCATCGAAATCCTCCCGGGACCCGAAACCGTGGACTATAGCCCACGAAAACGGCCAGAAATGCTTGAAATCACGAGTTTTGATGATGCCGCTAGAGTCATGTACCGGGGGTCACGGGGCATCGAAATCCTCCGGGGCCTGAAAACCGTGGACTATAGCCCATGAAAACGGCCAAAAATGCGCGAAATCGCGAGTTTCGACGATGCCGCCAGAGTCATGTACCGGGGGTCACGGGGCATCGAAATCCTCCCGGGACCCGAAACCGTGGACTATAACCCAGGAAAACGGCCAGAAATGCTCGAAATCACGAGTTTTGACAATGCCGCTAGAGTCGTGTACAAGGGTCACGGGGAATCAAAATCCTCCTGGGACCAGAAAACATGGACTATAGCCCACGAAAACAGCCAGAAATGCGCGAAATCGCGAGTTTTGACAATGCCGCTAGAGTCGTGTACCAGGGGTCACGGGGAATCAAAATCCTCCTGGGACCAGAAAACATGGACTATAGCCCACGAAAACAGCCAGAAATGCGCGAAATCGCGAGTTTTGACGATGCCGCCAGAGTCGTGTACCGGGGGTCACGGGGCATCGAAATCCTCCCGGGACCCGAAACCGTGGACTATAACCCACGAAAACGGCCAGAAATGCTCGAAATCACGAGTTTTGACAATGCCGCTAGAGTCGTGTACAGGGGTCACGGGGATCAAAATCCTCCGGGACCGGAAAACATGGACTATAGCCCACGAAAACAGCCGAAATGCTCGAAATCGCGAGTTTTGACCATGCCGCCGAGTCGTGTACCGGGGGTCACGGGGAATCAAAATCCTCCCGGGACCGAGAAAACATGGACTATAGCCCACGAAAACAGCCAGAAATGCTCGAAATCGCGAGTTTTGACGATGCCGCTAGAGTCGTGTACCAGGGGTCACGGGGAATCAAAATCCTCCCGAGACCAGAAAACATGGACTATAGCCCACGAAAACAGCTAGAAATGCTCGAAATCGCGAGTTTTGACCATGCCGCCAGAGTCCTGTACCGGGGGTCACGGGGCATCAAAATCCTCCCGGGAACCGAAAACGTGGAATATAGCCCACGAAAACAGCAAGAAATGCTCGAAATCACGAGTTTTGATGATGCCGCTAGAGTCATGTACCGGGGTCACGGGGCATCAAAATCCTCCCGGGAATCGAAAACGTGGACTATAGCCCACGAAAACGAGCAAGAAATGCTCGAAATCACGAGTTTTGATGATGCCGCTAGAGTCGTGTACCGGGGTCACGGGGCATCAAAATCCTCCCGGGACCCGAAAACGTGGACTATAACCCACGAAAAACAGCCGAAATGCTCGCAATCACGTTTTTTGACGATGCCGCCGAGTCGTGTACCGGGGTCACGGGGCATCGAAATCCTCCCGGGACCCGAAACCGTGGACTCCGACGAAAACGGCCAGAAATGCTTGAAATCACGAGTTTTGACGATGCCGCTAGAGTCGTGTACCGGGGTCACGGGGCATCGAAATCCTCGTGGGGACCAAAAACGTGGACTATAGCGCACGAAAACAGCAAGAAATGCTCGAAATCACGAGTTTTTGATGATGCCGCTAGAGTCGTGTACCGGGGGTCACGGGGCATCAAAATCCTCCCGGGACCCGCAAACGTGGACTATAACCCACGAAAATAGCAAGAAATGCTCGAAATCACGAGTTTTGATGATGCTGGTAGAGTCATGTACCGGGGGTCACGGGGCATCAAAATCCTCCCGGGAACCGAAAACGTGGACTATAGCCCACGAAAACAGCAAGAAATGCTCGAAATCACGAGTTTTGATGATGCCGCTAGAGTCATGTACCGGGGGTCACGGGGCATCAAAATCCTCCCGGGACCCGAAAACGTGGACCATAGACCACGAAAACGGCCATAAATGCTTGAAATCACGAGTTTTAATGATGCCGCTAGAGTCGTGTACCGGGGGTCACATGGCATCGAAATCATCCCGGGACCCGAAAA
Organism: Lolium rigidum; assembly: GCF_022539505.1. Classification (NCBI taxonomy): domain Eukaryota; kingdom Viridiplantae; phylum Streptophyta; class Magnoliopsida; order Poales; family Poaceae; genus Lolium; species Lolium rigidum. Next base: position 9,100 of record NW_025900304.1, read on the forward strand.
TCGTGGAATATAGCCCACGAAAACGGCCAGAAATGCTCGAAATCACGTTTTTTGACGATGCCGCCAGAGTCGTGTACCGGGGTCACGGGGCATCGAAATCCTCCCGGGACCCGAAAACGTGGACTCCGACGAAAACGGCCGAAATGCTTGAAATCACGAGTTTTGACGATGCCGCTAGAGTCGTGTACCGTTGGTCACGGGGAATCGAAATCCTCGTGGGGAACGAAAACGTGGACTATAGCCCACGAAAATAGCCAGAAATGCTCGAAATCACGAGTTTTGACGATGACGCTAGAGTCGTGTACCGTGGGTCACGGGGCATCGAAATCCTCCCGAGACCCGAAAACGTGGACTATAGCGCACGAAAACAACAAGAAATGCTCGAAATCACGAGTTTTTGATGATGCCGCTAGAGTCGTGTACCGGGGGTCACGGGGCATCAAAATCCTCCCAGGACCCGAAAACGTGGACTATAGCCCACGAAAACAGCCAGAAATGCTCGAAATCACGAGTTTTGACGATGCCGCTAGAGTCGTGTACCGTGGGTCACGGGGCATCGAAATCCTCCCGGGACCAGAAAACATGGACTATAGCCCACGAAAACAGCCAGAAATGCTTGAAATCGCGAGTTTTGACGATGCCGCCAGAGTCGTGTACCGTGGGTCACGGGGCATCGAAATCCTCCTGGGACCCGAAACCGTGGACTATAGCCCACGAAAACGGCCAGAAATGCTTGAAATCACGAGTTTTGATGATGCCGCTAGAGTCATGTACCGGGGGTCACGGGGCATCGAAATCCTCCCGGGGCCCGAAAACCGTGGACTATAGCCCATGAAAACGGCCAAAAATACGCGAAATCGCGAGTTTCGACGATGCCGCCAGAGTCATGTACCGGGGGTCACGGGGCATCGAAATCCTCCCGGGACCCGAAACCGTGGACTATAACCCAGGAAAACGGCCGGAAAGGCTCGAAATCACGAGTTTTGACAATGCCGCTAGAGTCGTGTACAAGGGTCACGGGGCATCGAAATCCTCGTGGGGACCGAAAACATGGACTATAGCCCACGAAAACAGCCAGAAATGCGCGAAATCGCGAGTTTTGACAATGCCGCTAGAGTCGTGTACCAGGGGTCACGGGGAATCAAAATCCTCCCGGGACCAGAAAACATGGACTATAGCCCACGAAAACAGCCAGAAATGCGCGAAATCGCGAGTTTTGACGATGCCGCCAGAGTCGTGTACCGGGGTCACGGGGCATCGAAATCCTCCCGGGACCCGAAACCGTGGACTATAACCCACGAAAACGGCCAGAAATGCTCGAAATCACGAGTTTTGACAATGCCGCTAGAGTCGTGTACAAGGGTCACGGGAATCAAAATCCTCCCGGGACCAGAAAACATGGACTATAGCCCACGAAAACAGCCAGAAATGCTCGAAATCGCGAGTTTTGACCATGCCGCCAGAGTCGTGTACCGGGGGTCACGGGGAATCAAAATCCTCCCGGGACCGGAAAACATGGACTATAGCCCACGAAAACAGCCAGAAATGCTCGAAATCGCGAGTTTTGACGATGCCGCTAGAGTCGTGTACCGGGGGTCACGGGGAATCAAAATCCTCCCAGGACCGGAAAACATGGACTATAGCCCACGAAAACAGCCGAAATGCTCGAAATCGCGAGTTTTGACCATGCCGCCAGAGTCGTGTACCAGGGGTCACGGGGAATCAAAATCCTCCCGGGACCAGAAAACATGGACTATAGCCCACGAAAACAGCCAAAAATGCTCGAAATCGTGAGTTTTTGATGATGCTGGTAGAGTCCTGTACCGGGGGTCACGGGGCATCAAAATCCTCCCGGGAACCGAAAACGTGGAATATAGCCCACGAAAACAGCAAGAAATGCTCGAAATCACGAGTTTTGATGATGCCGCTAGAGTCATGTACCGGGGTCACGGGGCATCAAAATCCTCCCGGGAATCGAAAACGTGGACTATAGCCCACGAAAACAGCAAGAAATGCTCGAAATCACGAGTTTTGATGATGCCGCTAGAGTCGTGTACCGGGGGTCACGGGGCATCAAAATCCTCCCAGGACCCGAAAACGTGGACTATAACCCACGAAAAACAGCCAGAAATGCTCGCAATCACGTTTTTTGACGATGCCGCCAGAGTCGTGTACCGGGGGTCACGGGGCATCGAAATCCTCCCGGGACCCGAAACCGTGGACTCCGACGAAAACGGCCAGAAATGCTTGAAATCACGAGTTTTGACGATGCCGCTAGAGTCGTGTACCGGGGTCACGGGGCATCGAAATCCTCGTGGGGACCAAAAACGTGGACTATAGCGCACGAAAACAGCAAGAAATGCTCGAAATCACGAGTTTTTGATGATGCCGCGAGAGTCGTGTACCGGGGGTCACGGGGCATCAAAATCCTCCCGGGACCCGCAAACGTGGACTATAACCCACGAAAATAGCAAGAAATGCTCGAAATCACGAGTTTTGATGATGCTGGTAGAGTCATGTACCGGGGTCACGGGGCATCAAAATCCTCCCGGAACCGAAAACGTGGACTATAGCCCACGAAAACAGCAAGAAATGCTCGAAATCACGAGTTTTGATGATGCCGCTAGAGTCATGTACCGGGGGTCACGGGGCATCAAAATCCTCCCGGGACCCGAAAACGTGGACCATAGACCACGAAAACGGCCATAAATGCTTGAAATCACGAGTTTTAATGATGCCGCTAGAGTCGTGTACCGGGGTCACATGGCATCGAAATCATCCCGGGACCCGAAAATCGTGGAATATAGCCCACGAAAACGGCCAGAAATGCTCGAAATCACGTTTTTTGACGATGCCGCCAGAGTCGTGTACCGGGGTCACGGGGCATCGAAATCCTCCTGGGACCCGAAACCGTGGACTCCGACGAAAACGGCCAGAAATGCTTGAAATCACGAGTTTTGACGATGCCGCTAGAGTCGTGTACCGTTGGTCACGGGGAATCGAAATCCTCGTGGGGAACGAAAACGTGGACTATAGCCCACGAAAATAGCCAGAAATGCTCGAAATCACGAGTTTTGACGATGACGCTAGAGTCGTGTACCGTGGGTCACGGGGCATCGAAATCCTCCCGAGACCCGAAAACGTGGACTATAGCGCACGAAAACAGCAAGAAATGCTCGAAATCACGAGTTTTTGATGATGCCGCTAGAGTCGTGTACCGGGGGTCACGGGGCATCAAAATCCTCCCAGGACCCGAAAACGTGGACTATAGCCCACGAAAACAGCCAGAAATGCTCGAAATCACGAGTTTTGACGATGCCGCTAGAGTCGTGTACCGTGGGTCACGGGGCATCGAAATCCTCCCGGGACCAGAAAACATGGACTATAGCCCACGAAAACAGCCAGAAATGCTTGAAATCGCGAGTTTTGACGATGCCGCCAGTCGTGTACCGTGGGTCACGGGGCATCGAAATCCTCCTGGGACCCGAAACCGTGGACTATAGCCCACGAAAACGGCCAGAAATGCTTGAAATCACGAGTTTTGATGATGCCGCTAGAGTCATGTACCGGGGGTCACGGGGCATCGAAATCCTCCCGGGGCCTGAAAACCGTGGACTATAGCCCATGAAAACGGCCAAAAATACGCGAAATCGCGAGTTTCGACGATGCCGCCAGAGTCATGTACCGGGGGTCACGGGGCATCGAAATCCTCCCGGGACCCGAAACCGTGGACTATAACCCAGGAAAACGGCCAGAAATGCTCGAAATCACGAGTTTTGACAATGCCGCTAGAGTCGTGTACAAGGGTCACGGGAATCAAAATCCTCCTGGGACCAGAAAACATGGACTATAGCCCACGAAAACAGCCAGAAATGCGCGAAATCGCGAGTTTTGACAATGCCGCTAGAGTCGTGTACCAGGGGTCACGGGGAATCAAAATCCTCCTGGGACCAGAAAACATGGACTATAGCCCACGAAAACAGCCAGAAATGCGCGAAATCGCGAGTTTTGACGATGCCGCCAGAGTCGTGTACCGGGGGTCACGGGGCATCGAAATCCTCCCGGGACCCGAAACCGTGGACTATAACCCACGAAAACGGCCAGAAATGCTCGAAATCACGAGTTTTGACAATGCCGCTAGAGTCGTGTACAAGGGTCACGGGAATCAAAATCCTCCCGGGACCAGAAAACATGGACTATAGCCCACGAAAACAGCCGGAAATGCTCGAAATCGCGAGTTTTGACCATGCCGCCGAGTCGTGTACCGGGGGTCACGGGGAATCAAAATCCTCCCGGGACCAGAAAACATGGACTATAGCCCACGAAAACAGCCGGAAATGCTCGAAATCGCGAGTTTTGACGATGCCGCTAGAGTCGTGTACCGGGGGTCACGGGGAATCAAAATCCTCCCGGGACGAGAAAACATGGACTATAGCCCACGAAAACAGCCAGAAATGCTCGAAATCGCGAGTTTTGACCATGCCGCCAGAGTCGTGTACCAGGGGTCACGGGGAATCAAAATCCTCCCGGGACCAGAAAACATGGACTATAGCCCACGAAAACAGCCAAAAATGCTCGAAATCGTGAGTTTTTGATGATGCTGGTAGAGTCCTGTACCGGGGGTCACGGGGCATCAAAATCCTCCCGGGAACCGAAAACGTGGAATATAGCCCACGAAAACAGCAAGAAATGCTCGAAATCACGAGTTTTGATGATGCCGCTAGAGTCATGTACCGGGGGTCACGGGGCATCAAAATCCTCCCGGGAATCGAAAACGTGGACTATAGCCCACGAAAACAGCAAGAAATGCTCGAAATCACGAGTTTTGATGATGCCGCTAGAGTCGTGTACCGGGGGTCACGGGGCATCAAAATCCTCCCAGGACCCGAAACGTGGACTATAACCCACGAAAAACAGCCGGAAATGCTCGCAATCACGTTTTTGACGATGCCGCCGAAGTCGTGTACCGGGGGTCACGGGGCATCGAAATCCTCCCGGGACCCGAAATCGTGGACTCCGACGAAAACGGCCAGAAATGCTTGAAATCACGAGTTTTGACGATGCCGCTAGAGTCGTGTACCGGGGTCACGGGGCATCGAAATCCTCGTGGGGACCAAAAACGTGGACTATAGCGCACGAAAACAGCAAGAAATGCTCGAAATCACGAGTTTTTGATGATGCCGCTAGAGTCGTGTACCGGGGGTCACGGGGCATCAAAATCCTCCCGGGACCCGCAAACGTGGACTATAACCCACGAAAATAGCAAGAAATGCTCGAAATCACGAGTTTTGATGATGCTGGTAGAGTCATGTACCGGGGGTCACGGGGCATCAAAATCCTCCCGGGAACCGAAAACGTGGACTATAGCCCACGAAAACAGCAAGAAATGCTCGAAATCACGAGTTTTGATGATGCCGCTAGAGTCATGTACCGGGGGTCACGGGGCATCAAAATCCTCCCGGGACCCGAAAACGTGGACCATAGACCACGAAAACGGCCATAAATGCTTGAAATCACGAGTTTTAATGATGCCGCTAGAGTCGTGTACCGGGGGTCACATGGCATCGAAATCATCCCGGGACCCGAAAATCGTGGAATATAGCCCACGAAAACGGCCAGAAATGTTCGAAATCACGTTTTTTGACGATGCCGCCAGAGTCGTGTACCGGGGTCACGGGGCATCGAAATCCTCCTGGGACCCGAAACCGTGGACTCCGACGAAAACGGCCAGAAATGCTTGAAATCACGAGTTTTGACGATGCCGCTAGAGTCGTGTACCGTTGGTCACGGGGAATCGAAATCCTCGTGGGGAACGAAAACGTGGACTATAGCCCACGAAAATAGCCGTAAATGCTCGAAATCACGAGTTTTGACGATGCCGCTAGAGTCGTGTACCGTGGGTCACGGGGCATCGAAATCCTCCCGAGACCCGAAAACGTGGACTATAGCGCACGAAAACAGCAAGAAATGCTCGAAATCACGAGTTTTTGATGATGCTGGTAGAGTCATGTACCGGGGGTCACGGGGCATCAAAATCCTCCCGGGAACCGAAAACGTGGACTATAGCCCACGAAAACAACAAGAAATGCTCGCAATCACGAGTTTTGATGATGCCGCTAGAGTCATGTACCGGGGGTCACGGTGCATCAAAATCCTCCCGGGACCCGAAAACGTGGACCATAGACCACGAAAACGGCCATAAATGCTTGAAATCACGAGTTTTAATGATGCCGCTAGAGTCGTGTACCGGGGGTCACATGGCATCGAAATCATCCCGGGACCCGAAAATCGTGGAATATAGCCCACGAAGACGGCCGAAATGCTCGAAATCACGTTTTTTGACGATGCCGCCGAGTCGTGTACCGGGGGTCACGTGGCATCGAAATCCTCCCGGGACCCGAAACCGTGGACTCCGACGAAAACGGCCAGAAATGCTTGAAATCACGAGTTTTGACGATGCCGCTAGAGTCGTGTACCGGGGTCACGGGGCATCGAAATCCTCGTGGGGACCGAAAACGTGGACTATAGCCCACGAAAATAGCCAGAAATGCTCGAAATCACGAGTTTTGACGATGCCGCTAGAGTCGTGAACCGTGGGTCACGGGGCATCGAAATCCTCCCGAGACCCGAAAACGTTGACTATAGCGCACGAAAACAGCAAGAAATGCTCAAAATCACGAGTTTTTGATGATGCCGCTAGAGTCGTGTACCGGGGGTCACGGGGCATCAAAATCCTCCCAGGACTCGAAAACGTGGACTATAGCCCACGAAAACAGCCAGAAATGCTCGAAATCACGAGTTTTGACGATGCCGCTAGAGTCGTGTACCGTGGGTCACGGGGCATCGAAATCCTCCCGGGACCAGAAAACATGGACTATAACCCACGAAAACAGCCAGAAATGCTTGAAATCGCGAGTTTTGACGATGCCGCCAGAGTCGTGTACCGTGGGTCACGGGGCATCGAAATCCTCCCGGGACCCGAAACCGTGGACTATAGCCCACGAAAACGGCCAGAAATGCTTGAAATCACGAGTTTTGACGATGCCGCTAGAGTCATGTACCGGGGGTCACGGGGCATCGAAATCCTCCCGGGACCCGAAAACCGTGGACTATAGCCCATGAAAACGGCCAAAAATACGCGAAATCGCGAGTTTTGACGACGCCGCCAGAGTCGTGTACCGGGGTCACGGGGCATCGAAATCCTCCCGGGACCCGAAACCGTGGACTATAACCCACGAAAACGGCCAGAAATGCTCGAAATCACGAGTTTTGACAATGCCGCTAGAGTCGTGTACCAGGGGTCACGGGGAATCAAAATCCTCCTGGGACCAGAAAACATGGACTATAGCCCACGAAAACAGCCAGAAATGCGCGAAATCGCGAGTTTTGACGATGCCGCCGAGTCGTGTACCGGGGTCACGGGGCATCGAAATCCTCCCGGGACCCGAAACCGTGGACTATAACCCACGAAAACGGCCAGAAATGCTCGAAATCACGAGTTTTGACAATGCCGCTAGAGTCGTGTACAAGGGTCACGGGGAATCAAAATCCTCCCGGGACCAGAAAACATGGACTATAGCCCACGAAAACAGCCAGAAATGCTCGAAATCGCGAGTTTTGACCATGCCGCCAGAGTCGTGTACCAGGGGTCACGGGGAATCAAAATCCTCCCGGGACCAGAAAACATGGACTATAGCCCACGAAAACAGCCAGGAATGCTCGAAATCGCGAGTTTTGACGATGCCGCCAGAGTCGTGTACCAGGGGTCACGGGGAATCAAAATCCTCCCGGGACCGGAAAACATGGACTATAGCCCACGAAAACAGCCAGAAATGCTCGAAATCACGAGTTTTGATGATGCCGCTAGAGTCATGTACCGGGGGTCACGGGGCATCAAAATCCTCCCGGGAATCGAAAACGTGGACTATAGCCCACGAAAACGAGCAAGAAATGCTCGAAATCACGAGTTTTGATGATGCCGCTAGAGTCGTGTACCGGGGGTCACGGGGCATCAAAATCCTCCCATGACCCGAAAACGTGGACTATAGCCCACGAAAACAGCCAGAAATGCTCGCAATCACGTTTTTTGACGATGCCGCCAGAGTCGTGTACCGAGGGTCACGGGGCATCGAAATCCTCCCGGGACCCGAAACCGTGGACTCCGACGAAAACGGCCTGAAATGCTTGAAATCACGAGTTTTGACGATGCCGCTAGAGTCGTGTACCGGGGTCACGGGGCATCGAAATCCTCGTGGGGACCGAAAACGTGGACTATAGCGCACGAAAACAGCAAGAAATGCTCGAAATCACGAGTTTTGATGATGCTGGTAGAGTCGTGTACCGTGGGTCACGGGGCATCGAAATCCTCCCGAGACCCGAAAACGTGGACTATAGCGCACGAAAACAGCAAGAAATGCTCGAAATCATGAGTTTTTGATGATGCTGGTAGAGTCATGTAACGGGGGTCACGGGGCATCAAAATCCTCCCGGGAACCGAAAACGTGGACTATAGCCCACGAAAACAGCAAGAAATGCTCGAAATCACGAGTTTTGATGATGCCGCTAGAGTCATGTACCGGGGGTCACGGTGCATCAAAATCCTCCCGGGAACCGAAAACGTGGACCATAGACCACGAAAACGGCCATAAATGCTTGAAATCACGAGTTTTAATGATGCCGCTAGAGTCGTGTACCGGGGGTCACATGGCATCGAAATCATCCCGGGACCCGAAAATCGTGGAATATAGCCCACGAAAACGGCCGAAATGCTCGAAATCACGTTTTTTGACGATGCCGCCAGAGTCGTGTACCGGGGTCACGGGGCATCGAAATCCTCCCGGGACCCGAAACCGTGGACTCCGACGAAAACGGCCAGAAATGCTTGAAATCACGAGTTTTGACGATGCCGCTAGAGTCGTGTACCGGGGGTCACGGGGCATCGAAATCCTCGTGGGGACCGAAAACATGGACTATAGCCCACGAAAATAGCCGAAATGCTCGAAATCACGAGTTTTGACGATGCCGCTAGAGTCGTGTACCGTGGGTCACGGGGCATCGAAATCCTCCCGAGACCCGAAAACGTGGACTATAGCGCACGAAAACAGCAAGAAATGCTCGAAATCACGAGTTTTTGATGATGCCGCTAGAGTCGTGTACCGGGGGTCACGGGGCATCAAAATCCTCCCAGGACCCGAAAACGTGGACTATAGCCCACGAAAACAGCCAGAAATGCTCGAAATCACGAGTTTTGACGATGCCGCTAGAGTCGTGTATCGTGGGTCACGGGGCATCGAAATCCTCCCGGGACCAGGAAACATGGACTATAGCCCACGAAAACAGCCAGAAATGCTTGAAATCGCGAGTTTTGACGATGCCGCAGAGTCGTGTACCGTGGGTCACGGGGTATCGAAATCCTCCCGGGACCCGAAACCGTGGACTATAGCCCACGAAAACGGCCAGAAATGCTTGAAATCACGAGTTTTGACGATGCCGCTAGAGTCATGTACTGGGGGTCACGGGGCATCGAAACCCTCCCGGGACCTGAAAACCGTGGACTATAGCCCATGAAAACGGCCAAAAATACGCGAAATCGCGAGTTTCGACGATGCCGCCAGAGTCGTGTACCGGGGGTCACGGGGCATCGAAATCCTCCCGGGACCCGCAAACGTGGACTATAACCCACGAAAATAGCAAGAAATGCTCGAAATCACGAGTTTTGATGATGCTGGTAGAGTCATGTACCGGGGTCACGGGGCATCAAAATCCTCCCGGGAACCGAAAACGTGGACTATAGCCCACGAAAACAGCAAGAAATGCTCGAAATCACGAGTTTTGATGATGCCGCTAGAGTCATGTACCGGGGGTAACGGGGCATCAAAATCCTCCCGGGACCCGAAAACGTGGACCATAGACCACGAAAACGGCCATAAATGCTTGAAATCACGAGTTTTAATGATGCCGCTAGAGTCGTGTACCGGGGGTCACATGGCATCGAAATCATCCCGGGACCCGAAAATCGTGGAATATAGCCCACGAAAACGGCCAGAAATGCTCGAAATCACGTTTTTTGACGATGCCGCCAGAGTCGTGTACCGGGGTCACGGGGCATCGAAATCATCCTGGGACCCGAAACCGTGGACTCCGACAAAAACGGCCAGAAATGCTTGAAATCACGAGTTTTGACGATGCCGCTAGAGTCGTGTACCGTTGGTCACGGGGAATCGAAATCCTCGTGGGGACCGAAAACGTGGACTATAGCCCACGAAAATAGCCAGAAATGCTCGAAATCACGAGTTTTGACGATGCCGCTAGAGTCGGTGTACCGTGGGTCACGGGGCATCGAAATCCTCCCGAGACCCGAAAACGTGGACTATAGCGTCACGATCAAATGACAACGTGACTCAAGAAATGCTCGAAATCACGAGTTTTTGATGATGCTGGTAGAGTCATGTACCGGGGGTCACGGGGCATCAAAATCCTCCCGGGAACCGAAAACGTGGACTATAGCCCACGAAAACAGCAAGAAATGCTCGAAATCACGAGTTTTGATGATGCCGCTAGAGTCATGTACCGGGGTCACGGTGCATCAAAATCCTCCCGGGACCCGAAAACGTGGACCATAGACCACAAAACGGCCATAAATGCTTGAAATCACGAGTTTTAATGATGCCGCTAGAGTCGTGTACCGGGGGTCACATGGCATCGAAATCATCCCGGGACCCGAAAATCGTGGAATATAGCCCACGAAAACGGCCAGAAATGCTCGAAATCACGTTTTTTGACGATGCCGCCAGAGTCGTGTACCGGGGGTCACGGGGCATCGAAATCCTCCTGGGACCCGAAACCGTGGACTCCGACGAAAACGGCCAGAAATGCTTGAAATCACGAGTTTTGACGATGCCGCTAGAGTCGTGTACCGGGGGTCACGGGGAATCGAAATCCTCGTGGGGACCGAAAACGTGGACTATAGCCCACGAAAATTGCCAGAAATGCTCGAAATCACGAGTTTTGACGATGTCGCTAGAGTCGTGAACCGTGGGTCACGGGGCATCGAAATCCTCCCGAGACCCGAAAACGTGGACTATAGCGCACGAAAACAGCAAGAAATGCTCGAAATCACGAGTTTTTGATGATGCCGCTAGAGTCGTGTACCGGGGGTCACGGGGCATCAAAATCCTCCCAGGACCGAAAACATGGACTATAGCCCACGAAAATAGCCAGAAATGCTCGAAATCACGAGTTTTGACGATGCCGCTAGAGTCGTGTATCGTAGGTCACGGGGCATCAAAATCCTCCCGGGACCAGAAAACATGGACTATAGCCCACGAAAACAGCCAGAAATGCTCGAAATCGCGAGTTTTGACGATGTCGCCAGAGTCGTGTACCGTGGGTCACGGGGCATCGAAATCCTCCCGGGACCCGAAACCGTGGACTATAGCCCACGAAAACGGCCAGAAATGCTTGAAATCACGAGTTTTGACGATGCCGCTAGAGTCATGTACCGGGGTCACGGGGCATCGAAATCCTCCCGGGACCCGAAAACCGTGGACTATAGCCCATGAAAACGGCCAAAAATACGCGAAATCGCGAGTTTCGACGATGCCGCCAGAGTCGTGTACCGGGGTCACGGGGCATCGAAATCCTCCCGGGACCCGAAACCGTGGACTATAACCCACGAAAACGGCCAGAAATGCTCGAAATCACGAGTTTTGACAATGCCGCTAGAGTCGTGTACCGGGGGTCACGGGGAATCAAAATCCTCCCGGGACCAGAAAACATGGACTATAGCCCACGAAAACAGCCAGAAATGCTCGAAATCGCGAGTTTTGACGATGCCGCCATAGTCGTGTACCGGGGGTCACGGGGCATCGAAATCCTCCCGGGACCCGAAACCGTGGACTATAACCCACGAAAACGGCCAGAAATGCTCGAAATCACGAGTTTTGACAATGCCGCTAGAGTCGTGTACAAGGGTCACGGGGAATCAAAATCCTCCCGGGACCACAAAACATGGACTATAGCCCACGAAAACAGCCAGAAATGCTCGAAATCGCGAGTTTTGACCATGCCGCCAGAGTCGTGTACCAGGGGTCACGGGGAATCAAAATCCTCCCGGGACCAGAAAACATGGACTATAGCCCACGAAAACAGCCAGAAATGCTCGAAATCGCGAGTTTTGACGATGCCGCTAGAGTCGTGTACCAGGGGTCACGGGGAATCAAAATCCTCCCGGGACCAGAAAACATGGACTATAGCCCACGAAAACAGCCAGAAATGCTCGAAATCACGAGTTTTGATGATGCCGCTAGAGTCATGTACCGGGGGTCACGGGGCATCAAAATCCTCCCGGGAATCGAAAACGTGGACTATAGCCCACGAAAACAGCAAGAAATGCTCGAAATCACGAGTTTTGATGATGCCGCTAGAGTCGTGTACCGGGGGTCACGGGGCATCAAAATCCTCCCGGGACTCGAAAACGTGGACTATAGCCCACGAAAACGGCCAGAAATGCTCGAAATCACGTTTTTTGACGATGCCGCCGCAGTCGTGTACCGGGGGTCACGGGGCATCGAAATCCTCCCGGACCCGAAACCGTGGACTCCGACGAAAACGGCCAGAAATGCTTGAAATCACGAGTTTTGACGATGCCGCTAGAGTCGTGTACCGGGGTCACGGGGCATCGAAATCCTCCTGGGACCCGAAACCGTGGACTATAGCGCACGAAAACAGCCAGAAATGCTTGAAATCACGAGTTTTGACGATGCCGCTAGAGTCGTGTACCGGGGGTCACGGGGCATCGAAATCCTCCTGGGACCCGAAAACGTGGACTATAGCCCACGAAAATAGCAAGAAATGCTCGAAATCACGAGTTTTGATGATGCCGCTAGAGTCGTGTACCGGGGTCACGGGCATCGAAATCCTCCCGGGACCCGAAAACGTGGACTATAGCCCACGAAAACAGCAAGAAATGCTCGAAATCACGAGTTTTGATGATGCCGCTAGAGTCGTGTACCGGGGGTCACGGGGCATCAAAATCCTCCCGGGACCCGAAAACGTGGACTATAGCCCACGAAAACAGCCAGAAATGCTCGAAATCACGAGTTTTGATGATGCCGCTAGAGTCATGTACCGGGGGTCACGGGGCATCGAAATCCTCCCTGGACCCGAAAACGTGGACTATACCCCACGAAAACGGCCATAAATGCTTGAAATCACGAGTTTTGACGATGCCGCTAGAGTCGTGTACCGTGGGTCACGGGGCATCGAAATCCTCCCGGACCCGAAAACCGTGGACTATAGCCCACGAAAACGGCCAGAAATGCTCGAAATCACGAGTTTTGACGATGCCGCTAGAGTCGTGTACCGGGGTCACGGGCATCGAAATCCTCCCGGGACCCGAAACCGTGGACTATAGCCCACGAAAACGGCCATAAATGCTCGAAATCACGAGTTTTGACGATGCCGCTAGAGTCGTGTACCGTGGGTCACGGGGAATCGAAATCCTCCCGGGACCGAAAACGTGGACTATAGCCCACGAAAATAGCCAGAAATGCTCGAAATCACGAGTTTTGACGATGCCGCTAGAGTCGTGTACCGTGGGTCACGGGGCATCGAAATCCTCCCGAGACCCGAAAACGTGGACTATAGCCCACGAAAACAGCTAGAAATGCTCGAAATCACGAGTTTTGATGATGCCGCTAGAGTCGTGTACCGGGGTCACGGGGCATCAAAATCCTCCCGGACTCGTAAAGCGTGGACTATAGCCCACGAAAACAGCCATAAATGCTCTGAAATCACGAGTTTTGACCGATGCCGCTAGCAGTCGTGTACCGTGGGTCACGGGGCATCAAAATCCTCCCGGGACCAGAAAACATGGACTATAGCCCACGAAAACAGCCAGAAATGCTCGAAATCGCGAGTTTTGACGATGCCGCTAGAGTCGTGTACCGGGGGTCACGGGGCATCAAAATCCTCCCGGGACCCGAAAACGTGGACTATAGCCCACGAAAACAGCCAGAAATGCTCGAAATCACGAGTTTTGATGATGCCGCTAGAGTCGTGTACCAGGGGTCACGGGGAATCAAAATCCTCCCGGGAACCGAAAACGTGGACTATAGCCCACGAAAACAGCAAGAAATGCTCGAAATCACGAGTTTTGATGATGCCGCTAGAGTCGTGTACCAGGGGTCACGGGGAATCAAAATCCTCCCGGGACCAGAAAACGTGGACTATAGCCCACGAAAACAGCCAGAAATGCTCGCAATCACGATTTTTGACGATGCCGCCGTAGGCGTGTACCGGGGGTCACGGGCATCGAAATCCTGCCGGGACCCGAAACCGTGGACTAGCCGACGAAAACAGCCGTAAATGCTTGAAATCACGAGTTTTGACGATGCCGCTAGAGTCGTGTACCGTGGGTCACGGGGCATCGAAATCCTCGTGGGGACCGAAAACATGGACTATAGCCCACGAAAATAGCCAGAAATGCTCGAAATCACGAGTTTTGACGATGCCGCCAGAGTCGCGTACCGTGGGTCACGGGGCATCGAAATCCTCCCGAGACCCGAAAACGTGGACTATAGCGCACGAAAACAGCAAGAAATGCTCGAAATCACGAGTTTTTGATGATGCCGCTAGAGTCGTGTACCGGGGGTCACGGGGCATCAAAATCCTCCCGGACCCGCAAACGTGGACTATAACCCACGAAAACAAGAAGAAATGCTCGAAATCACGAGTTTTGATGATGCCGCTAGAGTCGTGTACCGGGGTCACGGGCATCAAAATCCTCCCGGATCCGAAAACGTGGACTATAGCCCACGAAAACAGCCAGTAAATGCTCGCAATCACGTTTTTGACGATGCCGCCGCAGTCGTGTACCGGGGGTCACGGGCATCGAAATCCTCCCGGACCCGAAACCGTGGACTCCGACGAAAACGGCCAGAAATGCTTGAAATCACGAGTTTTGACGATGCCGCTAGAGTCGTGTACCGGGGTCACGCGGCATCGAAATCCTCGTGGGGACCGAAAACATGGACTATAGCCCACGAAAATAGCCGTAAATGCTCGAAATCACGAGTTTTGACGATGCCGCTAGAGTCGCGTACCGTGGGTCACGGGCATCGAAATCCTCCCGAGACCCGAAAACGTGGACTATAGCGCACGAAAACAAGCAAGAAATGCTCGAAATCACGAGTTTTTGATGATGCCGCTAGAGTCGTGTACCGGGGGTCACGGGCATCAAAATCCTCCCGGACCCGCAAACGTGGACTATAACCCACGAAAATAGCAAGAAATGCTCGAAATCACGAGTTTTGATGATGCCGGTAGAGTCATGTACCGGGGTCACGGGCATCAAAATCCTCCCGGAACCGAAAACGTGGACTATAGCCCACGAAAACAGCAAGAAATGCTCGAAATCACGAGTTTTGATGATGCCGCTAGAGTCATGTACCGGGGTCACGGGCATCAAAATCCTCCCGGACCCGAAAACGTGGACCATAGACCACGAAAACGGCCATAAATGCTTGAAATCACGAGTTTTAATGATGCCGCTAGAGTCGTGTACCGGGGGTCACATGGCATCGAAATCATCCCGGGACCCGAAAATCGTGGAATATAGCCCACGAAAACGGCCAGAAATGCTCGAAATCACGTTTTTGACGATGCCGCCGCAGTCGTGTACCGGGGTCACGGGCATCGAAATCCTCCCGGGACCCGAAACCGTGGACTCCGACGAAAACAGCCGAAATGCTTGAAATCACGAGTTTTGACGATGCCGCTAGAGTCGTGTACCGTGGGTCACGGGCATCGAAATCCTCGTGGGGACCGAAAACGTGGACTATAGCCCACGAAAATAGCCGTAAATGCTCGAAATCACGAGTTTTGACGATGCCGCTAGAGTCGTGTACCGTGGGTCACGGGGCATCGAAATCCTCCCGAGACCCGAAAACGTGGACTATAGCGCACGAAAACAGCAAGAAATGCTCGAAATCACGAGTTTTTGATGATGCCGCTAGAGTCATGTACCGGGGTCACGGGCATCAAAATCCTCCCGGACCCGAAAACGTGGACTATAGCCCACGAAAACAGCCAGAAATGCTCGAAATCACGAGTTTTGATGATGCCGCTAGAGTCGTGTACCGGGGTCACGGGCATCGAAATCCTCCCGGGACCGAAAACGTGGACTATAGCCCACGAAAACAGCCGTAAATGCTTCGAAATCACGAGTTTTGACGATGCCGCCAGAGTCGTGTACCGGGGTCACGGGGCATCAAAATCCTCCCGGGACCCGAAAACGTGGACCATAGACCACGAAAACGGCCATAAATGCTTGAAATCACGAGTTTTTGACGATGCCGCTAGAGTCGTGTACCGGGGGTCACGGGGCATCGAAATCCTCCTGGGACCCGAAACCGTGGACTATAGCCCACGAAAATAGCCAGAAATGCTCGAAATCACGAGTTTTGACGATGCCGCTAGAGTCGTGTACCGTGGGTCACGGGGCATCGAAATCCTCCCGGGACCCGAAAACGTGGACTATAGCCCACGAAAACAGCCAGAAATGCTCGAAATCACGAGTTTTGACGATGCCGCTAGAGTCGTGTACCGGGGGTCACGGGGCATCAAAATCCTCCCGGGACCCGAAAACGTGGACTATAGCCCACGAAAACAGCAAGAAATGCTCGAAATCACGAGTTTTGATGATGCCGCTAGAGTCGTGTACCGGGGGTCACGCGGCATCAAAATCCTCCCGGGACCCGAAAACGTGGACTATAGCCCACGAAAACAGCCATAAATGCTCGAAATCACGAGTTTTGACGATGCCGCCAGAGTCGTGTACCGTGGGTCACGGGGCATCGAAATCCTCCCGGGACCCGAAACCGTGGACTATAGCCCACGAAAACGGCCAGAAATGCTTGAAATCACGAGTTTTGACGATGCCGCTAGAGTCGTGTACCGGGGTCACGGGGATCGAAATCCTCCTGGGACCGAAAACATGGACTATAGCCCACGAAAACAGCCAGAAATGCTCGAAATCACGAGTTTTGACGATGCCGCTAGAGTCGTGTACCGGGGTCACGGGCATCAAAATCCTCCCGGACCCGAAAACGTGGACTATAGCCCACGAAAACAGCAAGAAATGCTCGAAATCACGAGTTTTGATGATGCCGCTAGAGTCGTGTACCGGGGTCACGGGCATCAAAATCCTCCCGGGACCCGAAACGTGGACTATAACCCACGAAAATAGCAAGAAATGCTCGAAATCACGAGTTTTGATGATGCCGCTAGAGTCGTGTACCGGGGTCACGGGCATCAAAATCCTCCCGGAACCGAAAACGTGGACTATAGCCCACGAAAACAGAAGAAATGCTCGAAATCACGAGTTTTGATGATGCCGCTAGAGTCATGTACCGGGGGTCACGGGCATCAAAATCCTCCCGGGACCCGAAAACGTGGACCATAGACCACGAAAACGGCCATAAATGCTTGAAATCACGAGTTTTAATGATGCCGCTAGAGTCGTGTACCGGGGTCACATGGCATCGAAATCATCCCGGGACCCGAAAATCGTGGAATATAGCCCACGAAAACGGCCGAAATGCTCGAAATCACGTGTTTTGACGATGCCGCCAGAGTCGTGTACCGGGGTCACGGGCATCGAAATCCTCCCGGGACCCGAAACCGTGGACTCCGACGAAAACGGCCAGAAATGCTTGAAATCACGAGTTTTGACGATGCCGCTAGAGTCGTGTACCGTTGGTCACGGGGAATCGAAATCCTCGTGGGGACCGAAAACGTGGACTATAGCCCACGAAAATAGCCAGAAATGCTCGAAATCACGAGTTTTGACGATGCCGCTAGAGTCGTGTACCGTGGGTCACGGGGCATCGAAATCCTCCCGAGACCCGAAAACGTGGACTATAGCGCACGAAAACAGCAAGAAATGCTCGAAATCACGAGTTTTTGATGATGCCGCTAGAGTCGTGTACCGGGGTCACGGGCATCAAAATCCTCCCGGACCCGCAAACGTGGACTATAACCCACGAAAACAAGCAAGAAATGCTCGAAATCACGAGTTTTGATGATGCCGCTAGAGTCATGTACCGGGGGTCACGGGCATCAAAATCCTCCCGGACCCGAAAACGTGGACTATAGCCCACGAAAACAGCCAGAAATGCTCGCAATCACGTGTTTTGACGATGCCGCCAGAGTCGTGTACCGGGGGTCACGGGGCATCGAAATCCTCCCGGGACCCGAAACCGTGGACTCCGACGAAAACGGCCAGAAATGCTTGAAATCACGAGTTTTGACGATGCCGCTAGAGTCGTGTACCGGGGTCACGCGGCATCGAAATCCTCGTGGGACCGAAAACGTGGACTATAGCCCACGAAAATAGCCGAAATGCTCGAAATCACGAGTTTTGACGATGCCGCTAGAGTCGTGTACCGTGGGTCACGGGGCATCGAAATCCTCCCGAGACCCGAAAACGTGGACTATAGCGCACGAAAACAGCAAGAAATGCTCGAAATCACGAGTTTTTGATGATGCCGCTAGAGTCGTGTACCGTGGGTCACGGGGCATCAAAATCCTCCCGGGACCCGCAAACGTGGACTATAGCCCACGAAAACAGCAAGAAATGCTCGAAATCACGAGTTTTTGATGATGCCGGTAGAGTCATGTACCGGGGGTCACGGGGCATCAAAATCCTCCCGGGATCCGAAAACGTGGACTATAGCCCACGAAAACAGCAAGAAATGCTCGAAATCACGAGTTTTGATGATGCCGCTAGAGTCATGTACCGGGGGTCACGGGGCATCAAAATCCTCCCGGGACCCGAAAACGTGGACCATAGCCCACGGAAACGGCCATAAATGCTTGAAATCACGAGTTTTAATGATGCCGCTAGAGTCGTGTACCGGGGGTCACAGGGCATCGAAATCATCCCGGGACCCGAAAATCGTGGAATATAGCCCACGAAAACGGCCGAAAATGCTCGAAATCACGTGTTTTGACGATGCCGCCGCAGTCGTGTACCGGGGGTCACGGCGCATCGAAATCCTCCCGGGACCCGAAACCGTGGACTCACGACGAAAACAGCCGAAATGCTTGAAATCGCGAGTTTCGACGATGCCGCCAGAGTCGTGTACCGGGGTCACGGGCATCGAAATCCTCGTGGGGACCGAAAACGTGGACTATAGCCCACGAAAATAGCCAGAAATGCTCGAAATCACGAGTTTTGACGATGCCGCTAGAGTCGTGTACCGTGGGTCACGGGGCATCGAAATCCTCCCGAGACCCAAAAACGTGGACTATAGCGCACGAAAACAGCGAAGAAATGCTCGAAATCACGAGTTTTTGATGATGCCGCTAGAGTCGTGTACCGTGGGTCACGGGCATCAAAATCCTCCCGGACCCGAAAACGTGGACTATAGCCCACGAAAACAGCCGAAAATGCTCGAAATCACGAGTTTTGACGATGCCGCTAGAGTCGTGTACCGTGGGTCACGGGCATCGAAATCCTCCCGGACCGTAAAACATGGACTATAGCCCACGAAAACAGCCGGAAATGCTTGAAATCGCGAGTTTTGACGATGCCGCCGGAGTCGTGTACCGTGGGTCACGGGCATCGAAATCCTCCCGGGACCCGAAACCGTGGACTATAGCCCACGAAAACGGCCAGAAATGCTCGAAATCACGAGTTTTGACGATGCCGCTAGAGTCATGTACCGGGGGTCACGGGGCATCGAAATCCTCCCGGACCCGAAACCGTGGACTATAGCCCACGAAAACGGCCAAAAATGCTCGAAATCACGAGTTTTGACAATGCCGCCAGAGTCGTGTACCGGGGGTCACGGGAATCAAAATCCTCCCGGACCCGAAAACATGGACTATAGCCCACGAAAACAGCCATAAATGCTCGAAATCACGAGTTTTGACAATGCCGCTAGAGTCGTGTACCATGGGTCACGGAATCAAAATCCTCCCGGGACCAGAAAACATGGACTATAGCCCACGAAAACAGCCAGAAATGCTCGAAATCGCGAGTTTTGACGATGCCGCTAGAGTCGTGTACCGTGGGTCACGGGAATCAAAATCCTCCCGGGACCGTAAAACATGGACTATAGCCCACGAAAACAGCCGTAAATGCTCGAAATCGCGAGTTTTGACGATGCCGCTAGAGTCGTGTACCGTGGGTCACTGGGAATCGAAATCCTCCCGGACTCAGAAAACATGGACTATAGCCCACGAAAACAGCCAGAAATGCTCGAAATCGCGAGTTTTGACGATGCCGCTAGAGTCGTGTACCAGGGGTCACGGGCATCAAAATCCTCCTGGACCGAAAACGTGGACTATAGCCCACGAAAACAGCCGTAAATGCTCTAAATCACGAGTTTTGATCGATGCCGCTAGCAGTCGTGTACCGTGGGTCACGGGGCATCAAAATCCTCCCGGGACCAGAAAACATGGACTATAGCCCACTAAAATAAACTACCAGAAATGCTCGAAATCACGAGTTTTGACGATGCCGCTTAGAGTCGTGAATCGTGGGTCACGGGCATCAAAATCCTCCCGAGACCCGAAACGTGACTATAGCCCACGTAAAACGACCAAAATGCTCGAAATCACGAGTTTCTGATGATGCCGCTAGAGTCATGTGTAACCGGGGGTCACTGGCATCAAAATCCTCCCGGGACCCGAAACGTGGACTATAGCCCACGAAAAAACGAAGCAAGAAATGCTCGAAATCACGAGTTTTGATGATGCCGCTAGAGTCGTAGGATCGGGGTCACGGGCATCAAAATCCTCCCGGGACCCGAAAACGTGGACTATAGCCCACGAAAACAGCTGTAAATGCTCGCAATCACGTTTTTTGACGATGCCGCCAGCAGTCGTGGTACCGGGGGTCACGGGCATCGAAATCCTCCCGGGACCCGAAACCGTGGACTCCGACGAAAACGCCGTAAATGCTCGAAATCACGAGTTTTGACGATGCCGCGAGAGTCGTGTACCGGGGGTCACGGGCATCGAAATCCTCGTGGGGACCGAAACATGGACTATAGCCCACGAAAATAGCCTGAAATGCTCGAAATCACGAGTTTTGACGATGCCGCTAGAGTCGCGTACCGTGGGT